>NC_058132.1:68414668-68441430 GCF_016433145.1 Gracilinanus agilis
AGGAAGGAAGAAAAAGGAGGGAAGAAAGGAAGGAAGGAGAGAAGGAAGGAGGGAAGGAAGGAAGGAGAGGAGAGAAGGAAAGGAGGGAGGGAGAGAGGGAAGGAAGGAAGGAAGGAAAGGAGGAGGGGGAGATGGGATTCTATTGATGCCTGGAAGAATCAGAAAGAAGGTATATAGTGGCTGTGGAAAAGGGACATGGAAGAGATGGGGCTGACATGGATATGGACATGAGGCCCCCCTCTAGATAAGAAGGTCAGATAGCTTAGCTCAGGAATATAGGTATACTGAACAGCCATTAATAAAAATAGCTAGCATTTATATAGTGCTTTAAGGTTATATATGCTGACTTATGTGACCTTCACAATAACCCTATGAGGTAGGGTGCTATTATTATCCCCATTTTAGATGGAGAAACTGAGACTGATGCAAGGAAAGTAACTTACCCAGAGTCACACAGCTAAGTGTCAGAAGCAGATTCAAACTATGGGTCTTCCTGAATCCAAGTAGAGTTCTCTATCTGTAAGACCACCTAGCTTTGGTAAGCAGATTGCTCTGGTCTTCCTAGAGACAAAGATATTATGGGTTCAGTTATCAGTTCCAGAGAAAGAAGTAGAAAGACTGGAGAGAGAAGTATCTATTCCTTTGGTAGCAGAGCAAATGTCTACTATCTGGACAAAGCGCTGCCTAGAGAGGGGAGTGGGATTGGCCAATACTGGCTTTGTGGCTTTTTTGGGGAAAGATATTGGATATTGCTATTTCTTTCTCTAGTCCTTTTTACAAATGAGGAAACTGAGGCAACATGAAGTTAAGCAACTTGGCTAAAGTCACACAGTCAGTGATTGTCTAAGGCCATATTTGAACTCAGAAAGATGCACCCTTCTGGTTTCAAGACCGGCACTCTATCCACTGTGCCACCTAGCTGGTACTGACACCTTAGAGCTCCTTAAAAATACTTTGTTTCATTAAATTTGACTGATTCTAATCTCCTTCCTCCCAGGGATACCCCACAAAAGTTGAAGAGATAAGGAAACATGAGACCATTACTCTGACTCTGGGCTCTATCTCTCCTGACAGTGTTATTGTGGGAGCTTTGTAAACTGAGTAAAAAATACTTACTGTTTTCAGTATGGCTAGAATGAAGTTGAAATTCAATCTTCCCTAACTCCTGGCGGCTTCCATCAATGTTTTGTCGGCCTTCCTGGGAACAGGAGTGCACTGGAGCAGACCCATCTGTGATACCTTCCTTTGCCCTGACTACACTGCCAGCCCACCTGCTTTCCCAGTCCTCTCACTCCCTCCCTGATGAAAGGTACCTTCTGCCATATCTTGCATAGAAGTCACGGATGAGGAAATTACAATAAATTTAGGTAAAGGAAAACAATGTGTGACAGAGCCTTGAACACAGGAGGGGATTGATCCTTCCCATTCTCCTCCTCATTATAGTAACAACAATACAACCAAGTCCATGGAGTCCAGAAACTATTTCCATTAAATCTTCAAGAAAAATTCTGAAGGAAGCTAGACCTGGTTTTGGAAAGAGGATCAGATCTGGTTTCAAATCCTTACTCTATCACGTATTATTTTTAAAAAATATATTTTACTTTTTTCAATTACACATAAAAAACAATTTTTAACATTTGTTTAAAAAAACTTGAGATTCAAATTTTCTCTCTCTTTTCCTCCTCTCCCCCCTCATTGAGAAGACAAGCCATTTGATGTGTTATACTTGTACAAGCATTCAAAACATTTTTCCATATTAGTCATGTTATATCATTTAATGTCCATCTGACCTTGGGCAAGTAATTTCTCTTGGCCTCAATTTCCTAATCTGTACAATAAGGAGGTTGGACGAAATGGTTCCTAGGATCCCTTCCATCTCTATGTTTTGGGTCCTCTGATTCTGTGATTCGTAAATAATGTCACTGGATCTGATTTAGGACTTTGAAAATCCTTTCTGATTATAAAAAAGGGTGGTTCTATGACTGAAATTACAAACTTTGATCTTCCATTGGAGAAAGGATGCTGGGTTTGGATTTCAAGGACCAGGGTCCGAATCCCAGTCCTGACACTGGAATGCCTTGGAGTGGACCCATCTGTGATCCTTTCCCTTGCCCTGAGTATTTGTGATCCCACACTTGCTAAATGCCAAACCTTGGGCAAGTCACTTAAACTGTGTAAGCTTTAGTTTCCACTTCTGTAAAAAGAGAAAAATGCATACTGGGCGATTGCTATGGACTATTTTACTTCTGGTCCTATCACTTTAAATATATATTTGAAGCAGAGTGGATAGAGCATCAGGTCTGGAGGCAAGAAGGCCTGAGTACAAATTCAGCCTCAGAAATCTTCTAGCTGTATTACCCTGGATGAGTCACTTTACCCTATTTGCCTCAATTTCCTCATTTATAAAATATGCTAGAGAAGAAAAAGGCAAACCACTCCAGTGTCTCTACCAAGAAAACCCCAAATAGGGTCACAAAGAGTTGGTCACAACTGAAATGTCTGAACAATCACAATGATATATTTAACCCAATCTGTTCTTGTGCCAATGCTTGAACCTTAAGGTGGTCCAATTTTCAACACTTTCTGCAGTTCTTTTCAGATCTGTATTCAAGGTCTGATAGATAGTGAGTGCTCTGTCTTTGCCTAGAAAGTTGTTTCATTTCCCATCCCTGTTGGCTGTGCTCTTTATTCCTGCAATGGATGCCCTTCTCACCTTCTCACTTCCATTTCTGAGAATCCTTAGCTTCCTTGGAGACTCAGCTCAAGCTTCCTTCATGAAGGTATTTCTGCTTCTCCAGGTTGTAGTGTCCTTACTCCTCCCAATTATTATTTTTCTTATTTATTTATTTATATGCATATTGTCACCTTCTTCCCCCTATTAGAATGTAAGTTCCTCAAGGTCAAGAACTTATTTCTGATCCCAGCATATAGAAAAAATGTCTTTCTCTTTCTCTAAGTCTGCCTCTTCTTCCCTGTCTCCTTCCTTCCTCCCTTCTTCCCTCCCTTTCCCCTTCTTATTCCCTCCCAGAGAATAGAATAAAATCTGTAGCATAGGATGCCAGCTTTACAAACTTGGGTTCAGTTGCTCCTTGATAGTCTCAGAGTGGAAGAGAACCCAGTATTTTCTTCAGGGTTATTGTCTACACCTATTGTTTCAATACCCCAACAATTTAGCTGTGCTGGTGTCTTTCCTTTGATAACAGAGAGAAGAACATGATCAAGGAGATGCAATAATAGATATTGGGAAAAAGCTATAGGGACTGATGTTAGAGTTATAGTGTCTAGAACAGTGACAGTGAACCTCATAGAGGCTGTGTGTCATGCCCTTCCCCCCTTCTGAGTGATAGGTGCTCCCCAACCCCCAACCCCACAGGGGAGGGAGGAAGTGCTCCCACTAGACTGCTGGGCAGATGGGCATGTGAAGTGAGAAATGTCCTCAGCGAGTGTAGAGAGGAGGAGGGGAATGACCTGAGCACTCTGCTCCCCTCCAGCTCTGCCACCTGTGAGCCACCCACCTTACCCTCTTTGCGCTCCCATTGAACTATTGAGTGGAGGAGTGGGTGATGTGAAAAAATGTCATCAGATACAATGGAGAGGGGGAGAGGAGCAGTTCTGTCCAAGTTGAGTCCCTTTGCCTTTCTAGTAGTAAATTCTGGTGGTGATGGTGGTGGGGATAGCACATGTGCTCACAGAAAGAGCTCTACATGCCATCTTTGGCACCCGTGCCATAGGTTCACCATCATGAGTCTAAAAGAGCGTGGAGGGGAAAACACAATCCTATTAGGAAAGAATTCAGTACTATGTAGGGAGTCAAGATAGGGCTACATTAAGAGAGATAACATCTCCAGAAATAGAGATAAGCGATCCCTTTGCATTTTGCCCTCAAAGTATAGGCCACTCAATCAAAACACAACTGGAGCTTCATGTCTAATTATGAGGTTCACAGTTCAAGAAAGATAATAAGTGGTAGTGTTCAGAAGAAGGCAATCAGGATGGTGAAGGACCTTAACTCTGTGTCATATGAGGACCTCTTGAAGGACCTGGGGACATTTAGCCTAGACATGAGGAAATGTGCTGGGTACATGATTGTAGCCTTTAATGCTGCCAAGGACTTTTCCTGTTTGGATCCAAAGGATAGGACCAGGAGTAGGCTTAACATTAATATAAAAAAATTAGACTGCCCACAGGTGGAATGGAGATCTCTCCCTTCTTGGAGGTTTTCACAATGTGGCTAGATAATCACAGAGTCAAGTGTGTAATAATGGGAATTTCTTCCAGGTATGGATTCGATTCATTAGCCACTAAAGTTTCTTCTGTGGATCTATAATCCTCTGATTCTCTGACTAGGATTAAGTAATAAGGGACTCAATTATAGGAAATGGAAGTTAAGATGTATGCAGGAGATGCCCATGATCACCACTATTAGTCAATATTGTTCTAGAAATGCTATAGCAATAAGAGAAGAAAAAGAAATTGAAGGAATTCAAATAGACAATAAGGACACTATCACCCTTCGTAGAGGATATGATGGTATATATAGAGAATCCTAGAGAATCAACTGAAAAAATTAGTGAAAATAATTAACAGCTTTAGCAAAGTTGGAAGAATTAAAATAAATTCACATAAATAATCAGTATTTATCAACAAAGTCCAGCAGGAAGAGATAGAAAGAGAAATGCCATTAAAATTACTGCATACAATAGAAAATTTGGGGGAGTTTCCTGCCAAACCAAACCCAGGAACAACTCAATGAACACAATTACAAACATTTTTTTTACATAATAAAGTCAGATCCAAACAATTGGAGAAATATTAATTGCTCATGGGTAGGCTGGGCCAGTCTAATAAAGATGACAATTCTCTCTAAATGAATTCACTTGTTCAGTGTCATACCAATCAAATTACCAAACAATTTTTATAAAGCTTGTGAAAATAAGAACAAAATTCATCTGGAAGAACAAAAGTTTGTGAATATCAAGACAATCAATGAAAAAAAAAAGTGAAGGAAGGTGGCTAAGCAGTACCTGATATCAAACTGTATTATAGTCTGGTACTGGCTAAGAAATAGAGTGGTGGATCAGTAAAATAGACTAGAAACACAGTACACAGTAGTAAGTGATCTTAATAGTCTTATTGTTGTTGTTCAGTCATGTCTGACCCTTCATGACACCATTTGGGTCTTTCTTGGCAAAGATACTGGAACGGTAGGTCATTTCCTTCTCCAGTTCATTTTATAGATAAAGAAGAAATGGAGGCAAACAGGGTAAAGTGACTTGCCCAGGGTCACACAGCTGGAACTCAAGAAGATGAGTCTCTGTCCAACTCTTCAGCCACTGTGCCACCTAGCTAGTGTTTGACAAACCCAAAGGTCTAAGGAATTTCCATCCTGGCACTCTTTAACTTCCTCTACTGGGAGCCAATAGCAGATACAAGTGGGACCTACAGAGACACTAGCACATACAAGTGGAGAACCTGTGCAGGGCTGATTCTCTTTTCTCTGGTCAGGCACTGTCTTCCCTTACTCTGTCTTCACAGGATAAAACCAAGCTTGGTTATGAAAAAAACCTCAGAATCCTTTCTTTATCTCTGAGTATCAGGGGGTAATTTGTGGCTCAGCCACTGATTTCCAAATGCTTTGAAATGCATTAAAAGATAAGATTTTCTCAGGTAAGGGGGCCACCATTCACTGTAGATGAATGCTCAGCCCTGGTCCTCACCCAACATGACCCAGTCGAGCAGGTGCAGGGATATTAATGTGTCTGCCTCTGATGCCCAGTAAATATGATTTCAGCAATCATGAATGGGCCAATTGGCTATTAAAGTCAGGAGTTAAATTTGTTTTTTTTAATGTTAGAATAAATCTGGCTTTACAGAGCCAGCCAGGACAATTATTAAATCTCACTACCTCGCTGTCAGATCTTGATTGGGGAATGTTATAGATGGCCCAGATACAGGGAGATTGTGCCATATACTTGATGCAGGGGGCAGCTGTTTGCCTTCCCCCAAACGGAGAATGGGGTCACTAACTGCACCCACACTGAGGATCTGTGTGACCTCTCCTCTGGTTGATCCACAGAGGATATGGTGCTTAATGAAGTGTAGCCTCTAGAGATTGAGTGTCAA
The DNA here is from genome assembly GCF_016433145.1 of Gracilinanus agilis. NCBI lineage: Eukaryota > Metazoa > Chordata > Mammalia > Didelphimorphia > Didelphidae > Gracilinanus > Gracilinanus agilis. The sequence continues at coordinate 68,420,792 of NC_058132.1, forward strand.
AGATAGAGCAAAAATTCTATCCTCTGTTGTCTTGGAGAGGTCAGAGCCTGGGCAAGGACTTACAGAAGGTGAAGCTGCCAGTGACCACCACCGAGGCTGGGGACAGACAGTCTCCAATATGAACAGTGGTCATAAATGGAAGGTCAGGCTGGGGTCCAGGGGAGCCTCATTTCTCTGTCTCCCTTCTCTGGTTCGGCCGATGGCGCCACCCTGTTTCCTTGTCCAGTCCCCCATCCTGGAAGCATCCATGTCCTCTTTGATTCCTCTGGCTCCCTCACCTCTCACCTCCTTGGCTTTCGACCACCAAATTTCTTTTATCTGTTACTTCCTCTCCATTCTCACTGCCACCATCTGGGGTAAGACCCTCATTGTCACTGCCCTGAGCCTTCTAGGAGATAAGTCTTTCCACCTATGCCCTCTTCTCTCTCCAAACTGTTCGGAACTATTCTACCGCCAGAGTGACCTTCCCATGAAATTGGTTTCCTCTCTTCTTTGCAGAGGTGGGAGTTGAGGAACAGTGTGTATACTGGCAGACTCAATTAATACATGAGTTAATTTACTGAATCATTTTTCCCTTTCTGTTTTACTCTTTGTTTCAAGGAGTAGTAGGGCCCTATTAGCAGAAGGGGAGGGATATATTTTTTCCTTTTTTTAATTTAGAAAAATTTTCCATGGTTCCATGATTCATGATTCCCCACCCCCACCTGCTGCTATTGCTTCTCCCTGTACATCTGACCCCAGACTCAACCTCTGACTGCTTTGTACCCTGCCATCTTGTACCTTTCCAATTTCCAGATTTCCACATCCTGCTCTGGAAATAATAATCAGATTTACTCCCATTGCTCTTGGAAAGGGCATGTCAATTGGTGATTTCCCGACACCCAAATGCCCTTCCCAATAACCACCAGTCTCCTTTCATCCATTCATTCAACCCCTCCACTATGTGTTCTTCAAAGTTCAGGCTTGGCACTCACTGTTCTGTTTTTCAGTTGTATCCAACTTTTTTGTGACCCCATTTGGGGCTTTTTTTTAATTTGTAAAATTTTATTTAGTTAATTAATTTAGAATATTTTTACATGGTTACAAAATTCATGTTCTTTCCCTCCCTTCCTCCCACCCCTTCCCATAGCCAATGAGCAATTCCACTGGGTTTTACAAGTGTCATTGATCAAGACCTATTTCCATATTATTGATATTTGCACTAGGGTGATCGTTTAGAGTCTACATCCCCAATCATATCTCCATCAGACCATGAGATCAAGGAAATGTTTTTCTTCTATGTTTCTCCTCCCATAGTTCTTTCTCTGGATGTGGATAGCATTCTTTCTCATAAGTCGCTCAAAAATGTCCTGGATCATTACACTGCTGCTAGTAGAGAAGTCCATTACATTTTATTGTGCCACAGTGTTTCAGTCTCTGTGTATAAGGTTCTCCTGGTTCTGCTCCTTTCACTCTTCATCAATTCCTAGAGGTCATTTATTTGGGGTTTTCTTGACAGAGATACTGGAATGATTTGTCATTTCCTTCCCCAGCTTATTTTGCAGATGAGGAAACTGAGGCAAACAGGGTTAAGTGACTTGCCCAGGGACACACAGATAATAAGTTTCTGAAACCAGATTTGAACTTAGAAAGATGAATCTTCCTGACTCCAGGTCTGGCACTCTATCCACTGTGCCACCTAGCTGCCCCTTTGGCACATTGTGCTTACTAAATGCTTTTTCATCTTCATTCATTCATTCACTCACACCCCACTCCTGTCCTTCCATGTTTCAAGGTTTAGGCCTATCACATAGTAAATGTATAATGCATGTTGTTATGTTTTCACTCATTCATTCATTCATTCATTCATTCACTCATTCATTCATCCCTCCTTTTGTAGCTATTCACTGATCATGTCCTCTTACTGATCAGGTTAGAATAGATGGTCACTGATGTCACTTTCAACTCTGAAATTCTGGTATTTGGGGATAATATGATTTCTTTGCAGCCTTCCTGGATCTCCTCTTCTGGAAATTATCTTTCTCTCTTAGTAACTTGCATAGCACTTGGTATGGACTTGGTTTTTGCACTTAACATATTCTAATTGGTATTAGAGCCATGTATTATCTTCCCTCCTACACAGTATGCTCCCTGAGGGCAAGGGCTGTCTCTTATTCATCTCTGTCAGTTCCCCCTAGTCCCAGCATAGAGGCTCACGTGGAGTCTGCATCATTAAGTGTTTGTTGATTTGAATTTGTAGGATTGAGTTTGTTGAATGAAATAAAAAGGGCAAACACAAGCAGGAGCCAAGTAGGAACTCTGTCAGCTAAAATGTAAAAGTCAAAGATTGGATTGAGCAGAGCCAAACAGGACAAATGACTGGAAAACTTGGCTGGAGAAACTTGGATCAGAGCCATTAAGAAGAGAGCTTTGGAATTCTTAATAATTATATTAATCATGTTAGCTAACATTTCAATAATTCCTACTATGTGTGGAGGCAGGCACTGTGCTATGTGCTTTACAGTTATGATCTCATTTGACCCTCACAACAACTCTGGGAAGTAGATGCTCTTATTATTTCATTTTACAGATGAGGAAACTTATCTATAAAGGCATATATGTATATGTATATGTATATGTATATGTGTGTATATATATATATACCCTTATATACAATTCATGCCCAAGTCAAGGAATCACCAGTGATGTCATCAGTCCTCTTGGGAAACAAAGGATGAACAACATAGACCAAATTTGCAGACCGGCGCTCTACCAGCCACACAACCTGGCTTAGGGACATGGAAATCATGGAAGGGACACGGTAGAGATGACTCTGTCACAGGGTTCACAGTAGCCTTGCCACTTTTGGAGACCTTCTCTCTTGATTCAGGAGTGCATGTATAGAGGTTTTGGAGCTCTGATGCACATATCATGAACTTTCCTCCCATTATCTGCTGTTGTGTCTGACTCTACTTCTTTCTATTACCTACCCCTGTTGGACCTTCACAATATTATGTGTTGGGGGCTTAGTGGGACCTCCCCCAATTACCTCCTTTGCCCTTGAAGATCTTTCTAGGCTCAAGGACTGTGACTCTCTTGGACTGGTCTTCCACCAACTCAATGATTTAGACCAGTGATTCTCAAAATGGGTGCCACTGCCCCCTGGTGGGTGCTGCAGCAATCCAGGGTGGCAGTGATGGCCACAGGTGCATTTATCTTTCCTATTAAATGCTATTAAAATGCAAAAAAAAAATAATTTCCAGGGGGCTAAGTAATATTTTTTCTGGAAAGGGGGCAGTAGGCCAAAAAAGTTTGGGAACCACTGATTTAGACAAATCGCCTCCCTAGTTAGCATGCTTTTTTTTTTTTTTTTTTTTTGGTGGCAAAGGATGGGGAGATGGGGGTAGGCATCTTTACAGACATTTTTGGGCATGATGTAGACTCAGTCACAGGCTTAGTTATGAATCAGGGGAAAGGGATTCTCTCAACCTTGAGGATCTCCTATACATTTGACTTCAAAAGACCATAAAATCATAGATTTTGGGCTGAGAAGGACCTTAGAGATCATCTACTCTAAACTTTCCACATCTCTAGTTTCAGAAATGAGGAAGCTGAACAACAGAGAGAGTGTATTACAGTAGAAAGAATGATGAACTTGGGAAATGTCTAAATTTTAATACCGATACTTTGCCCTTACTACCTCTGCAACCTTGGGTAAGTCCCCTGACATTTGTGGGCTACTGATTCCTCAGCTATGAAATGAAGAAGTTGGACTAGGTGGCTTCTGAGCTCCCTTCCAGCTCTGCATCTATGATCCTGCATACCATCAACAAGGCCAAGTTCACACAGCTAGTAATCAGCAGAGTTAGGATGTATACCCATTGCTTGCACACATTGAGCTTTTTTCCCCCCCAAAAAAACTACATTGCTTCTTAGATCATTCTCATTGTTTCCTTCCTAGGTCCCTGTTCCAGGTAAATCCATTACATCTATAGAGCTCATTCTCTGCCCGCGGCAATGCTGGCATCTCGGCATCTCCATCTGTAAAATAGGGATAATGAGACTGACCTCCATGGCCGAGGGAGTTCTGAGAATTCATTAGTTACCAGTTGGAAATGAAAAGACCATATAAATGCTAAATATTATTGCTCTTTCCCTGGGAGCAAGCTGGGGATGGATTTCTGAATACCCTGACGTGATGATCAACGCAAGGAACACTGTGTGCCCTTGAGTGTTCTCATCAGCTGCCACAGGAAGCAGCTCATACCAGTGTCTTCACTTTAACCCCATGTAGCCCACTCTGGGGATTTGAGTAGGGAATTAGGTCTAGGGAAGATCCTGAGCAGGGCTGGTTCAAGGCAAAAATGGTGAATTGAGGGAAGTAAAAAGGAGTTTGGGAGTCTGAAAAGCCTGGGATTTAGTCTTAGCACTATGAGACACTTCCTGTCCATCTCTCCATATCTGTAATGGGAGGGAGGTTGACAAGAAGTTATTTAGAGTACCCTTCAAACTCTTATCTCTTCTTCCTTCTTCCTCTACTTTTTATCACTCCCTCACCACACAGAGCTTACAAATACCACCTTTCTCCATCTCTTGTTCATCCCCTTAGAGCTAGACACCCTGTGTCTTCTGAGGTGTCAACTACCTAATCTAGCTAAGTGACATCAGGCAAGTTTTTTTTTAAAATTCAGTTCAAGAAATGTTTATCAAGAATCTACAATGTGCACTTTTCCTATATGATTCTCAGTGTCTTCCTCTATAAAATGAATGGATTGGGCTAATTATAGCTAAAATCCTTTCCATTGCCAATATTCAGTTTGAAACTCCCTTCCAGCTCTAATAGGCTAAGTGGTAAAATCCCTTCCCTACTTAACTTCCACAGAATCACAGAACCTTAGACTCGGAAGGGACCCTCAAGGTTATCTAGTTGACTAAAATTCCCTTAGCAAAATCTCTGATGAGTAGTAATCCAAGATCTGTTTCAAGTCTTTCAATGAAGGGCATCCAAAGCAGCCACTTTTGTTCTAAGGTCTTTCCCAGCTTTGACATTTAAAATTCCAAACTCCCTTCTACCTCTAACCTTTCATGTTCTATACTTGTATAATTCTTATCAAGTGCCTTGCCCAATCCCTCCTTGTTCAGGGGCTGAAAAGGTACCTCTTCCAATTTTCTCTGTGAAACTCTCACTCCACTCATTCTTTTTCTACTCTGCTTCCCAACCATTTAACTGAAATGTCTGGAGAAAAGAAGGGAACAGCCAAATATCTTTGCTGATTAGAAAAGTTTATGGGAAGAATGACTTACTTCTGAGACACTGGAAATTTGAACTGTACATCAAAAGGTCAGAGAGGTGCCCTAGTGGAACTGCAGTAAGTTCTTCTTTCTGGTATCTGCCACTGAGTCCACTCTCTTTGATCTAAAAGTGATAAATTAGCCATAGTGAGGCACAAAGATGTAGTTCAGTGACAGTGTATTGAACCAAAAAATTGTAGGTCTTAAGTGCATGCATTATGCCATGAATCCTTGGACCTAAGAACCCTAAGTTCCCAAGTGACCACCTAAAAACTGTCCTTTCCTTGAAATGTGAGTCAAACATCAATTGTGAATATGTTCATGTCTCTTCTATTCCAACAAAATCCTCACTAGATTCCTCCATTCCTGATAACTATTATCCTAGGGTCTTTTCTGCCCTTTGTAGCTAAACTCCACAAAAAGGCTGCATCTACAATAGGTGGCTCCACTTTCTTTTCATTCTTTCCCTTACAATTTGGCTTCCAGCCTTATAATTTCACTGAAACTTCTCTCTCCAAACTTACTAGTGATCTCTTAGTTGCCAAATCCAATGGCCTTTTCCTCATTCTCCTTGACCTCTCTTTAGTCTTTGACATTGATGAGCACTCTACCCTCCTTGATACTTTCTTCTTTCTAAGTTTTCAGGACACTACTCTCTCCTTCCCCCCCCCCCCCACTTACATAATAACTCTTTCTTGGTCTCATATGCTACATCTTCCTCTAGAACATGCTCTCTAACCATAAGCATCCTCAGGAATTCTGCCCTGGGTCCTCTTCTCTTCTCCTACATAGTGATCTCATTAGTTTCCATGTATTTAATTACTATGTCTATGTTGAAGATTTCTTTTCTTGCCCCAATCTCTATGCTGACCTACAATTTCCCATCTCTAATTACCTTTCAAACATCTTGAATTGGATGTCCAGTAGACATCTTAATCTCAATATGACCAAAATAGAACTCAATATCTTTCCACTAAATCTTATCCCCTTTCCTACCTTCTTTATTACTGTTGAAGACAAAACCCTCCTCCCAGTCCCTCAGACTCACACTCTAAGAGTTGTTCTAGCTCTCATCACCCCCTCATATAGCCAATATTTTGCAAAGGTCTGTGGATTTCACCTTTGCAATATCTATTGAATGTACCCCACCTTTTCCTCAGACACTGATTCCACCATGGTATAAACCCTTATCACTGTATGCCTTAGTTATAATAGCTGTTGGAAGGTGTTTCCTCCCACTCCCATCCATCCTTTTTGCAGCAAGGTGATCTTCCTAGATAATTCCCCCCCCCCAATTCCACCTCATTCAATCAACTCTAGTAGCTCCCTATTGGCTCCAGGAACAAATACAAAACGCTCTCTTTGTCATTCAGAGCACTTCATGAGCACCTAATTCTCTCCTACATTTCCAGTCTTCTTACACAGATTTCTCAATGTTTACTCTTCAGTCCAGTGACTGGCTTCCAGATTGTCCCACAAACAAATCACTCCATAGTTTAGTTCTGGGAATTCTCTCTGGTAGTTCCCCATGTGTGTAATGCTCTCCCTCCTCCAAACTGACTCCTGATCCCCGCTCCCCATTTCCTTTAAGTTCCAATTAAAATCCCTCTTTCTACAGGAAGCCTTCCCCAACCCTGCTTAGTTCCAATGCTTCCCTCTATTAATTTTTTTTTATTTTAAACCCTTAGCTTCTGTGTATTGACTTATAGGTGGAAGAGTGGTAAGGGTAGGCAATGGGGGTCAAGTGACTTGCCCAGGGTCACACAGCTGGGAAGTATCTGAGACCAGATTTGAACCCAGGACCTCCTGTCTCTAGGCTTGGCTCTCAATCCACTGAGCTACCCAGCTGCCCCCCCTCTATTACTTTTTACTCTTTATCCTATACATAGTTTGCTTTGTATATTTTTATTCGCATATCGTCTCCCTCTTTAGAATGTAAGCTCCTTGAGGGGAGGGACTATCTTTTGCCACTTTGTGTATGCTAAGCATACACATAGTAGATGCTTAATAAATGTTAATTGAATTGAGTTGACTGGTTTCTTTCTCTAATTTTATTTTATTTTATTTTTAAAAACCCTTACCCTCCATCTTGGAGTCAATACTGTATATTGGTTCCAAGGCAGAAGAGCAGTAAGGGCTAGGCAATGGGGATTAAGTGACTTGCCCAGGGTCACACAGCTAGGAAGTGTCTGAGGCCAGATTTGAACTCAGGACCTCCTGTCTCTGAGCCTGGCTCTCACTCCACTGAGCCACCCAGCTGCCCCTTCTTCCTCCCTTTTTTAAAAAAAAATTATACTTTTGTCCAGTTAGAGAAGGAGAGGGTATGGAGAAATAAACAAGTCAAATCTTCCCTAGAACTATATCATGAATGGCATTGTTTGTGGTTATCCAGTCTAAGAGAGGCTGCAGGTGCACAGCCCTGAGGTAGAAATTTCATTATGTATTGTTTATTACCTTTACTGTCCCTGTGCAAAGAAGAAAATACTGTATATGACTGAATATAGTCTGCCTGTTTTTACGAGAAGGCAACATCATTATGCCAAAGTTACATGACTAGGGCTCAGTGAAATACAGCAAGCCCAGGGAGGAGGCAGGATTTTCCCTGGAGAAAGGTGGCTCAAGAACTCATTCCAATTGGGTAAATACACAGGAACCACATCCCTTAATTGACAGGACAAGATGGTTACCCAGAGAGGGACAGAGCTGAAAGAATGGCTGTCCACTCTCTGAGAACCACTGAGAACTTGATGCTTCCCTCTTTCTTCTGGCAGGAGAGTGGACTGGCCGAACCTTCAGGGTGAGTGTAGGACTGGCCCAATTCTTGGTATTTTCTGTTGAATAGGATCAGGTTGGTGGCTAGTAGCACCCTCAATGGTTAAAAATCTCCTAGGCATTAAGCGGAGATTGTCAAATTCTAAGTGATCCACTTTCCCCAATTCTATGTGAAAACATATTTTAAGAAACCTCCAAAGCCATTGTGCTTTAGGGCCTGAGCAGTGTCATTAGTTTTTCTTGGTGTGAGAGTTAAGGATGAAGAGAACAGAATTCAGAATTCTCACTGTAGCTAAATCAGTTTAACTAACAATTCTTGTGAAAATGTACCTCTATATTATGAGAGAGCCTTGGATGAGATGATCATTGAGGTTTCCTTGTTTCTACCCTTGTTTCTAATTTTATTTTTCTTTTTAAAAAATTCCCTTCACTCCAATCAAATTGGTTTCATTGTCCTGGGGAAAATCTCGTAAAAACTTATGACAGGGGCAGTTAGGTAACACAGTGGATCGAGAGCCAGGCCTAAAGATGGGAGGTCTTGGGTCCAAATCTGGTCTCAGACACTTCTTCTTCTTCTTCTTTTTTTTTTTTAAACCGGACTTTCCGTCTCGGAGTCGATATTGTGTATTGGCTCCAAGGCAGAAGAGTGTTGAGGGCTAGGCAATGGGGGTTAAGTGACTTGCCCAAGGTGACACAGCTAGGAAGTATCTGAGGTCAGATTTGAACCCAGGACCTCCCATCTCTGCGCCTGGTTCTCAATCCACTGAGCCACCCAGCTGCCCCCTCTCAAACACTTCTTAGCTGTTTAACTGGGCAAGTCACTTACCTCTGATTGCCTAGCCCTTGCTACTTAAAAAAACAAAACAAAACATATCAATCGTTTATTTATATTATTTACCAAACTCCAATGGAGCAATTCAAAGCAGAAGGGATACATTTTATAATGTATGGGACAGTTTTATAATATATAATGTATTTTATAATGTATGGGATAGTTAAGCCCTTATAATGTTGAGATTACATAATATTTCTCCCCAAATGTACTTGGATGAATTGTCATGCTGTAACCCATGAATAAAAAACAAACAAAAATATTTATTAGTGCTTATTATGTGCAAAGCACTATGAAAGTGCTAGAGGTACAAATAAGAAAACAAGAGAGTTCAGGTCTCAAGGAGATTGCATCCTGATGTGTGTGGTATGGAAGGAGGTATCTTGGATCCTTGGAGACGTCAATAGAACATAAGATCTGGCAGTTCCTCCCAAGATATGTAGGCTTTGAATAAAGACTCATATGATGTTGATCTTTGGAGAAATAATAGATGTACATTCAAAGAGAGTCATCACCAGGTTGGCTGTGGCGGGATGACATCCTTGCAACTTTTCTGTCTTAGTATTAATTCTGAGACAGAAGGTAAATTGTAAATATATATTATATTATGCATAATATAATATATATATATATTTACTATTTACCATATATATAAAGGTTTGTGGCAAGCTTGCTCTCCAGTCCTTCATCCCTTCAGAAATGTCCTCTCTGTTGATCAAGGTTCTGAGATCCCACCTCATCCAAGAAGCTCTTTCGGATGACTCTAGACCACAGAGACTTCTCCTTCCCTGAATCTGCAGCATTTCTTCCATATATCACTCATTAGACGTCCAGCCTACAGCATCCTGGGTTGTGATTTAGCTTTATTCCTAGCCCTGATCTAGGGATTAATGACAGCCATGAACATACATAAAGCTTCAAGAGGCTGAATGATGACGTGAATAGAGGCATAATCTGGAAACGAGGAGGTTCAAGTCTAGCTTCAATACGCTTAGTACTGATGTGATCCTGACAGATCATTTAATCTCTCAGTTAANGAGAGAAGTAGAAGAAAGAAAGGAAGGGAGAGGGAAAAGGAAGAAGGAAGAAGGGAAAGAGAGGAGAGGAGAGGAGAGAGAGACACAGAGACACAGAGAGAGAGAGACAGAGAGAAAGACAGAGAGAGCCCTCCTTCCATGGGTAGCACAAGCTTAAGATACAAGAATGAAGCACATACATAGTAAATGCAATTTATGATACACCAACCCACATTTAGTACTTCTGGGCTTCAATGTCCTTTCTTTTCTTCTGAAGTCTTTTAGGCTGTTACTCCCAGCTCCTCTTTCCCCGCCAAGCATCTATGCTAGGCAATTAATTCAACTAGGTTCCATGGGTCTGTTCCTCTCTGCAGTTAAATTCTTCACTGCCAGGAATAGTTCTCCCTTGAATCCAGAGTCAGCTCTCTTCTATACTGCTAGGGGCCCCACTCCTTAAAGCTGCTTCTGCCTTGAAAGCTGCCTAGACATATCACTCTCTATATGGAGAATGTGTATCCTGCCTCCAACTGCCCAGCTCTCCAAACTATTCAATGTGGTGTCCCCTACTAAGAAAAGGATTCTTTTGTTGTTGGTGAATGGGGAGAGAAAAATGTCTCCACCCTCACTGCCCTTTAGGAAAGACACGGGGTTAAGTTCTACAGAATAGCTTCCAATTTTAAACATTTGGAACTCTGGAACTGTTCTAATTGTGACCAGGGCTTGGCAGGTGTAGCTTTTTAAAGGTCTTCAGTTGTCTGGCCAATCTTTGCTTGGACCAATGGGCAGCTGCCTTTCTAATTCAATCAGAAAAATTCCTTCATACTTAAAAAATGAATGACAAAGCTGAGACAAGGCTTTGAAATTCATTAACATATTAATAATTGGTTACCTCTGTTGGTCCATTGACCTTACTTTCTGTAGTTATACTAACAAGCTTGAGGGGAAAGAGGGTTACCAAATCTTCCCTCCATCTGTCACTAAATGTAAAATTAAGGGACTTGTAATTCTCTATCTGTTAGCCTATGACTAGTGCAGAGCCATCTCCTCTATTATGTATTCCACCACTTAGTTTCTATACTTCTTTAATGCAACCCAAGATTCCAATTGCTTTTTGTGGCTTTCTAGTCATTTGGTGACCTCCAGTTCTTTTTCTAGGGGCAGCTAGGCGATTCAGTGCCTAGAGTGCCTATTGTAGAGTTAGGAAGACTCATATTTCTGAGTTCAAATCTGGCCTCAGACTCTTACTAGCTGGGCAAGTCACTTAACCCCGCTGGCTTCAGTTTCCCCAACTGTGAAATGAGCTGGAGAAGGAAAATGGCAAACCTCTCCAATGTCTTTGCCAAGAAAAGCCCAAATGGGGTCAAAAAGGATCTTTTTCACCCTCATATCTGTCTTGCTGTGCCTCCCCCCTTCTTCTAGTTAGATAATTGTTTTTAACTTGTGGGGACAGATGTAGGGATAAGAGGAGTATGGGAGGATGATTCTGGATGGGACTTTGGCTCATCCCAGGATCGAGCATGTACGATGTCCGGGACTCTTGCTGGGGCTGAGGATTCAGTCTGTTACTCATCATTCCCTTTTTGACCAAGCAGATTTTCTAGTTCTTATCAGGTAAGTGTGTCTGTGTGTACACACGCATGTATGTAGGTTCCTATGTGTGTCCACGTACATGACTATGTACAAGAGCATGGATCTAGAGCTGCAGGAAACCAATAGGATCATCTAGTCCATGTTATTTTGCAGAGAAGGAATGACTCCAAACCTAGTGCTCTTTTGTTGCCTTATACTCTCTTGGTAGTGCCACGTGCCTTCCACACGTGCATGTGCATGCAAGGGTGTGTCCCTAAGTGTGTGTGTGTGTGTGTGTGTGTGTGTGTGTGTGTGTGTGTGTGTTACCCTGAGATGGGATGAGTAATGAAATGAGCCTGTTTGAAAAATGGAAATGTCTATTAAGGGAATTTCTTTCCCTTTCTCTATTTTGGATGCCTCCATCCTCATCACTGAGCTGGGCAGGTGTGAATTCTGCAGAGTTAAGCTCTTTTTTCCTCCCCTTCAAGAGGGGGAGGCCAGAAAGGATGTGGGTGGTGGAACAAATGTGATGCCAGTGAAAGCTGACTGAGGTTACATCCTTAGCTCTCTAGACTCCAGTGCTGCCAGTACAGAGGAGGGTTTCTTGGATCCCCCACTATCCCTACACACTCCCCTCCTTTTTAAAAAATTAAACTTTTATTTTACCTTTTTTTCCCAATTAACTAACATTCGTTAACTAAAATTTGTATCTCACTTACTCATTAAAAAAAAAGAAAACAAAAACCCTCATGATGAATGTGCATCGTCAAACAAAACACATTCCTTCATTAGCCATGTCCAAAGTGATTCATAAAATAAAGGGGTTGGACTAACAGTCTCTAAGCACCCCTCTAGATCTAAATCCATGATTCTCAATGCAATGATAAGGCACAAGTCCAGAGGGCTAAACAGGAATCATGGAACCTACCCCTTATCAGAGAGATGATATACTAAATATGCTCAATAAGGCATATGTTTGTGGATGTGGCCAAAGTGGAAATTTGTTTTGCATGACTGTACATATTTGTGATGAAGATGTCATTTGTTGTTGTTGTAGTTAAATGTTCGGTTGTGGGATGAATGGGAAGGAAACATAATAAATACATGCTACAGGGACAGCTAGATTGCTTAGTGCATTGAGATTCAGGCCTGGAGACAGGAGGTCCTGGGTTTAAACTTCCTACCTGTATGACCCTGGGAAAGTCACTTAACCCCAATTTCCTAGCTCTCACTGTTCTGCTTTGGAACCAATACATAGTATTGATTCTAAGATGAAAGGTAAGGGATTTTTAGAAAGAAAAAGAAAGAAAGAAAGAAAGAGAAAGTGAGAGAAAGAAAAGAAAGGAAGAGAGAGAGAAAGAGAAAGAGAAAGAAAGAGGAAAAAAAGAAGGAAGAGAGAGAGGGAGGGAGGGAGAAAGGAAATTCCTGATCTTGTCACTTTACTTCCCTAGGCCTCAGTTTTCTCATCTCTGAGGTAAAGGACTTGGATGATATGGCCCCTTCCTACTCATCTAACTCTAAAACTCTGAGATGATATTTTCCGCTGTAAACACAGGAACCCTCCATACTCAACTAGTCTGGTTAGACCAAATTTAGGAAAAGCAAAATAGGGAATTCAATTTGTTGGGCATATTATAAAAATAATCATCCTCAGGGATGAGTTAAATAAGGTCTACTGAGGCTCCTGTCAGGTCTGTGATGCTGTGAGTGTCAGGACTTTCATTAATGCCTCATGGAAGTATGAAAGTGATGCTAGATGGTCCAAGTCCATGTTATCAGAGATCAAACTCTGGATGATATGACCATATTGGAGAGCTTTGAGGACAAGCCCACTGACAAACAAGATGCCTTGTCTGCAAAGCAACTGAGCAAAATTTGAAAAATCCCATGAATAGATTGGCTATAAGAGGGTGAATTTATGAATTTATTTTTTGGAGGTGCATTCTTTTTAAAATTCTATTTTTATTTATTCCTTTAATTATTTCCTATTTACATGTAAAACATTTTATGTTCAATTTTTAAAATTCTGAGTTCCAAATTCTTTCCCTTTCTTCCACCCTCCCATCACTCTTTGAGAAAACAAAGCAGGGCAGCTGGGTAGCTCAGTGGAGTGAGAGTCAGACCTAGAGACAGGAGGTCCTAGGTTCAAACCCGGTCTCAGCCACTTCCCAGCTGTGTGACCCTGGGCAAGTCACTTGACCCCCATTGCCCACCCTTACCAATCTTCTACCTATGAGACAATACACCGAAGTACAAGGGTTTAAAAAAAAAAGAGAAGACAAAGCAATATGATGTTGATTACACATGTAAAGTCACACAAAACACACTTTCATATTAGTCATGTTGTAAAAGAAAACATTCATGCATACACAAAACTAGAAATATAGATAAAATTTAAAAAGTATACTTTACTCTGCACTCATAGTTCATCAATTCTCTTTCTGGAGATGGATAGCATTTTGTATCATGATCCTTGGGAACTGTCTGGGATCATTGTCTCGATCAGAGTAGCTAAGTCTTTCACAGTTGACCATCATTACAGTACTGCCATTATTGTGTATATTATTCTTGTTCTCGCTTTACCTTGTGTCAGTTCATTTAAGTTTTCCCAGATTTTTCTGAAACCATTCTGCTTATTGTTTCTTGTAGCATGATAGTTTTCCATCACATTCATAGACTATACTTTGTTGAAGCCCATCAACTGCATCACAGATAGGCTGACATGAGGGGGATTCCCATACTCATCAAATCATGGTTCCCTGAAATATCAAGTCTTTTCCTTGGTGGATAGACTGTCTCTACTGTTTGACTTCAGAGGCTGGTTATTTTTGATGCTCTCTGGTCAGTGCTTCACATTAGTGAAGTTTTTTCTATGCAACACAATTTTATTCAGTTCAATTCAACAAATTCAATAATTAAATAAATTAAAAAACAATTCAATTTAATTCAAAAATTATTAAGCTTGGCTTAAATGCTCTATCGACATCCTTGGATGTCAGGAGAAATTGAGGAACATCATAATGGGTGGAAAATATTGTGATGAAGAGGATTTGCAGGTTGTGCAGGTATGGATGAATTTTGATCTACATTCCTTGAGAAAACACTCAAATTGATGAAATTACAAATCTGCTGGAGTTTTGGGGTTTTGGGTAGAGACTGTTCTAGGTTAAAGGTGGAGAAATAGAAAGACAAAATGAGAGCAACAACAAGGGAGTGGGGGAAACAATCCTTGCCTTAAAAGTGCTAACATTTTATTTGAATGTAAATGTCCCAACTGAATTCTAATAAGTGGAGGTCATGTTATCAGCAAAATGGGGAAGTAGTTGGTTTTGGTATAATTCCTCTATTATGACAACCATAGAATGAAAAGAAATGCACCAAATCTACAGTAATTAAGACTGATTCAGAGATAACATGTCATTTTTTAATTGAAAAAATTTATTTAATTAATTAATTTAGAATATTTTTCCATGATTACATGATTCATGTTCTTTCTCTCCCATCCAACCCTCTCCCCACCCCATAGCTGACACCCAATTCCTCTGGGTTTTACATGTATCATTGATCAAGACCTATTTCCATATTATTGATAATTGCACTAGGATGATTGCTTAAAGTCTATATCTCCAATCATATCCCCATCGAACCATGTGATCAAATAGTTGTTTTTCTTCTGTGTTTCTACTCTCACCATTCTTTCTCTGGGTGTGGATAATGTTCTTTCTCATAAATCCCTCAGAATTGTCTTGGATCATAGTATTGCTGCTGGTATAGAAGTCCATTACAATCGATTGTGTCACAGTGTATCTTTCTCTGTGTATAAGATTCTCCTGGATCTGCTCCTTTCACTGCATCAATTCCTGGAGATTGTTCCAGTTCACGTGGAATTCCTCCAGTTCATCATTCCATTGAGCACCATAGTATTCCATCACCAACAGATATAACAATTTGTTTAGCCATTCCCCAATTGAAGAATATCCCCTCATTTTCCAATTTTTTGCCACCACAAAGAGCGTTGCTATAAATATTTTTGTATAAGCCTTTTTCCCTATGATCTCTTTGGTGTATAAACCCAGAAGTGCTATGGCTGGGTCAAAGGGTAGACAGTCTTTTATTTGGGCATAGTTCCAAATTGCCATCCAGAATGGTTGGATCAATTCACAACACCAGCCATGCATTAAACATCTTTTGATACAAAAATTTTTGAAGTAATAGAGGAGTTCCAAACCTTCCACTTTCCTTAACTATTCCAAACCTTCCATGGTTAACTGGCTCATGTTTACATTTAGGGTCTTGTGACCTCTAATTAATGCCATTATTGCAGCAGCTTAGTTTGAACGCCTTACCCTTTATAGGAGGCAGAAAATAGTGATCCTGTCCAACTATATGATGGACATGTAATGAAATTGTTAGGGTCAGGGGTGAAAGAGACAAAGATGTGATGGTGGGGTTCTAGCTTCAGAGGAAGGAACTTCTATTCTATGCCTGAGATAAAATGGCTTAGAAACATAGTTGGAAGAGATTTTGGACTCAACATGAAGGACAAAACCCATCATACACAGCCAATAAGGGCACTGGTTTTGCTGAACTATATGTATTTATTACAGAGGCTTTGTTTTTTCTTTTCTTTCCAAGGTGGATGAGTGGGAGGCTAAAGTGGTATATAATAAATAAGGTTTCAAAGAAAAGAAAGGAGAAAAGAACAGGAAAAGAAAGGAAGAGGGATATTGATGTATCTTTTTATTTAAATGAAGAGAATAGAGTAGAAGAAGGCCAGAAAGGGTCACATGCAACTGGGATAGTTTTGAAAGCTACAGGTTGAATTTATTATATTCTTAATAATTAAAGTAAGCTGTACACAATGAGAGATCTTAAATTTTATTTAAACATTTTCTGTTTTTATTATCAATTTATGTCAGGTCAACAGGTATTTATTTATGTCAGGCATTATACTAAGTTTTGGTAAACAAAGACAGGCAAAAAGTTCCTACCCCGAAGGAGCTCACAGACTAATTTGGGGATACAACATGCAAAAAAACACCTATGTACAAATAAGCTAAGTGAGGATAAGTTGGAAATAATCAATGGAGGGTAGAGACTCACTTTATAGGGAATTGGGAAAGGCTTCTTATAGAAAGCAGAATTTTAGTTAGGACCTAAAGGAAGTCAGGAAAGCCAGAAGCCTGAGATGACAGAGAGCATCTAAGGTATAAGAAGCAGCCAGAGAAAAGACATGGAGTCAGAACATGGAATACGTTAGGTGAAGGACAGCAAGGAGGCCATTGTCCTGGTATCATGAAGAATGTGGAGAAGAAAGAAAAGTATTAGAAGATCAGAATATGGATAGAAGGATCCAGGTCATGAAGGACTTTAAAGGTCAGAGTGTTTCATAATTGATCCTAGATGTAATGGGGAGCCAGTGGAATGTATTGAATAGATCTGTACTATTGGAAGATCAGTTTGACATCTGAATGAAGGAAGGTCTAGTGTGGGGTGAGCCGAAGCAGAGAAACTAGAAGGCTATTGCAATAATATAAACATGAGATGATGAGGGTTTGTCCCAGGATTTATGGAAGTGTCCATTTTGTTCGATATTGTTAAGTTTTGTTTGATACTAAATTGTTGTTAATAATAAGTTAAGAAAAAAATAAAATACATTAAAGCAAAATGACCCTATCAATCTTTTGTACAGTTTGTACAGAACAGAAACCCACCTTGAAACCAACTTGAGAAAGCTGAAATGGCTTAAGGTCCTACGCAGGAGAAAAAAATGTATACTCTGGTGTCAGAGAAGGAGGGCCAGATAGTGATGGGAAAAGTCTGAGATAAACTATAGAAAATATTCTAGAAAAAGGCTCAAATTTAAAACAGATGAAATGATAAGGGCTTAGTTTAAGCCTATTTCCCATACAAATAAATCAACATAAAGGCAGAAGGAAAAATGAGTGAAAATTCTAAAAAAGACCACAAGAAAATGAACAGATATTACATCATTCATCTCCACTCTATTACACATACAATGGTCAGGAGTCTCATTTTCAGAGTTTCTTGTCACTATTCCCATCACCATCTTTTTTTTTCTTTTCTCTCTACCACCTTCTTGAGATAGAGTATTACTCAGCATTACAGTGAAAACTGGACAGGGCTGACTGACCCAGCTGAGGGTGAATGCCATAAATTTGGATTCCTCTTTATAACCATCTTATTGGCTTTCTCTTGATCATCATTCCAGGACTGGATATCTACTTTCCCAACATGTATATAGTTCTCCTACTTATACTTTCTACTTCATACTTAAGGATTGATAATCAAATCATTAACCTTTGCTACTGTGAAGGGCATGACTATAACTCTATGGCTCCATTCAAGATTCATGTGAGTCAGAATTGTAGGCTGCCCAAGTTAAAACTCCCTTGTCTGACTACCAGCCTCTATTTCCTCAAAGTCCTAAGTCCCATCCTTTTGGTATATCTGTTCTACTTTTTTCTTATATTCTTTAGGGGTATTGTGTCCTCTGAAAGCCTTGTTTTATTGATTATTGATTTACTACCCTTCCTATTGGTTTCAGAAATTATTCTGTATATATTTTACCTTTATTTAGTTACCAGTTATTTTTTTCCAAAAGGACATAAAAATATAATAATGCTGCTGCTACTGTTACTACTACTACTACTACTACTACTACTACTACTACTACTACTACTACTACTACTACTACTACTACTACTACTACTACTACTACTACTATCTCATTTGGTCATCACAACAATCTTAGAAAGTAGGTGCTATTATTATCCTCATTTTATAGATGAAAAAAATTAGGATAACTGGAACTTGCCTAGAGTTATACAGCTAGTAAATGTCTGAGAAAATTCAAACTCAGCTCTGCTTGACTCTAAGTTGTGTACCAAAACCATGTAATATCATATAGCTGCCAGGGGCATGGGATATTTTATTTTGATTTTGCATCCTTGGGGTCTAATAGGACCGTTGAATATATAGCAGGAGCCTTTTCTATTGAAATTAATATCTGAAAGGAAAGTGAACCAAAACACCTCAATGGCAAAAGAAAAGAACACAAATTGTTCAGATTCCTTAGAGATTGCAGGATAATAGCAAAAATGCTCTAAATGGTTCAAAGAGAAATACAATTTTAAAAATAAGATAATAAGATGAAATTAGAATAGCAATCAGAATTCTCTGAGAAAAAATAGATAAGATGAATAATAGTGTAGACAATTTATAATACATATACAAGATGCCTACTGAGAATCTCCTTCATCTCCAAATCAGAAAATGTGATGGGGGTCAGTCCTTCAGGACCATACCAACCTTGATGAAAAAATGCCAATTACCTGATATCCCAGTTACCATGGTATCCTGGTAAAATGTTGGCTTCTTCATAACCCTAAATCAGGAATTTGTCATAGCCTACCCACACTCTTAGGAACAGATAGATGGTACAGAGAATAGATCACTGGCTCAGAGACAAGAAGACCCAAGTTCAAATCCAGCCTCAGACACGTCATTGTGTGACCTTGGGTAAATCAAATATGATATTATGTTGTAATCTTTTATTTTATTTAAGATATTTGCATCAATATTCATTAAGGAGACTGATCTATAGTTTTCTTTCTTTGTTTTAGCTCTTCTTGTTTTACATATCAGTACCATATTTATGTCATAAAAGTTATTTGTAATAATTTTTTCTTCCATTTTTCAAATAGTTTATGTAGCATTGTGAGTTTATTATTTTTTGAAGATTTGGTAGAATTCACTTGTGAATCTATCTAGCCCTGGGGTTTTTCCTTAGGGATTTCTTTGATTTTTTTTCTATTTTTTTCAATGGCATTATTTAAGTATTCAATTAAGTATTTAAGTCTGGGAATATTTTTTTAAAATATTCATTTATTTCAATAAAATTGCTAGATTTTGACATAGAATTTGGCAAAATAACTCCCAGTAATTGTTTTAGTTTTGTGATTTCACCCTTTTCATTTTTTATACTGGTGATTTTTTCTTCTTTTCTTTTTTTAAACAAATTAACCAGTGATTTATCTATTTTATCACCCCCCCCACATAAAACCAGTTCATTGTCTTACTTACTAGATCAATGATCTTCTTACTTTCAATTTTATTGATCTTTCCTGTGATTTTTAGGATTTTCAATTTGGTATTTAATTGGAGATTTTTAATTTGTTCTTTTCCTAGCATTTTTAGTTGTATCCCCAAGTCATTGATCTCCTTTCTCTATTTTATTGATGTCAGCATTTAGAGATATAAAATTTCCCCTAAGTTCGGCTTTGGCTGCATCCCATGAATCTTAGTAAATTGTCTTCTCCTAGTCCTTTTCTTTAATGAATATTGATTATTTCTATGATTTGTTCTTTGGCCCATTCATTCTTTAGGATAAGATTATTTAATTTCCAATTAATTTTTGATAAAAAAAGGCATATTCCTTTCTATTTCCCATTCAGTTTTCTCCAGAGGTCTATTATGGCTAACTTTTCTAATGTTTTATTTATCTCCTTAAATTCTTTCTTATTTATTTTTGGTTGGTTTTATCTACTTTGGAGATGAGAAATTTGAGGTCCCCCACTAGGGAAGTTTTATTGTCTATTTCCTCCTGTGACTCATGTAATTTCTCCTTTAGGAATTTTGATGCCATGTCATTTGTATGATATATTTTTAGTACTGATATTGTTTCATTGTCTATGATGCCTTTTATCAAGGTATAATTTCCTCCCTTATCTCTTTTGATTAGATCAGGTTTTACTTTTCCTTTGTCTGAGATCATGATTCCTACCCTTGCTTTTTTAATTTTTATTTATTTATTTTTTTCCAAACATTTATTAATATTCATTTTTAACATGGTTACATGATTCATGCTCCTCCTTTCCCCTTCGCCCCCCGCATTCCCACACCCATGGCACATTCGCATTTCCACTAGTTTTGTCATGTGTCCTTGATCAAGACCTATTTCCAAATTGTTGGTAGTTGCATTGGTGTGGTAGTTTCGAGTCCACACCCTCAATCATGTCCACCCCGACCCATGCGTTCAAGCAGTTGTTTTTCTTATATGTTTCCTCTCCTGCAGTCCTTCCTCTGAATGTGGGTAGCGTTCTTTACCATAAATCCCTCAGAATTGTCCTGGGTCATTGTATTGCTGCTGGTACAGA
>NC_058132.1:68455740-68512333 GCF_016433145.1 Gracilinanus agilis
CCTTCTCCTTCTCCTTCTCCTTCTCCTTCTCCTTCTCCTTCTCCTTCTCCTCTCTCATCTTCCTTTTCCGTTTCTTGCCCAGGATGGAAGTGCATTAGCTCCTCATTGATTTAATTCTACATCTTTATTCAAGAGGCATAAATTTAATACCTACTATGTGGCAGTCACTGTGCTAAGTACTGTGCATACAAAACCAAAAATGAAATATTTCAAGGCACTTTGAGGTATCCCTGCTCTCAGTGAGCTTTACATCTTACTGGGACAGAACAACACAAAGAATATATTAGTTATAATGTCTTCCCTCTGTTGATTATATTCAATTTATCCTGTATAGAACTTGTTTGTACATAGTTGTTTACAAGTTGTCTCCTTCATAAGACTGTAAGTTTCTTTTAGTCAGGGACCATTTTTTAAACTTTATATCTCCAAAATTTAATATAAAGTGACACATCTTTAATGTAAATGCTTTTAATATTTAAAAACTTATTGTTGATTAACATGTACATTTATATATAAATATATATACATATATATATACATATATAAATATAGATGTAAAATGTTTATATAGGTATATATGTATATATATACAAGCATATTGTATATACATACATGCATATCTATGTACATATACACATAATAAACATCTTGCTTTCATGGAAAGGATGAAAATAAAAAGTAGAAACTTCGTGTCTGTGTGTAGATATACACACATACATACATACATATATACACACATAATACACACCAACACTTTCATGCTGAGCATGGAACTAAGAAGTAACATCAGAACAGGTTTCTTATAGTAGATAGCTCCTGGGTTGACCTGTGCTTTGAAGGAATTTTATGAGATAGAAATGAAGAGGACACACATTTCAGGCATGGGGGATAGACTGTGCAAAGCCACAGAGGTGGGAAATTGGATATTGTGTATGGGGAGGGAAAAATAAGATGAGTTTGGTTGGAACACTGAATAAGCAAGGGGGAGAAGTGCATAATCCTTCTGATAAGTCAAGGTCAGATTTCTATTAAAAAATGTCAACCAGCAAAGGACCAAGAACACATTTTTCGGGCCTTCCAATAGATCTCCTTCTGAGTTGCCATCTAATCAGTAATACACTGTTTATGATGCTGCTACTCAAAGAACTCTGAATCGACTTAACTGTACAGTCACCTGGACCACATGGTTTTATTTTGTTCCCAGGAAGACCATGAGAGGGCAAGACTGTTCTGAGATACTGGAGGGAAAGGATCAGAAAGAGCCAGTCCTTTTTCTCACCCCATAGGGGGAGGAACACAAAGTGACACATCAAAGAGAAGAGAAAGCCACACAAGAAAAATCAAAGCCAAGTATAACAAACAAAGATGAGCAAAGTAGAGTGCTGGCACAACCACCAAACACCATGGGATAACTGAGTCAGCTAAAGTTTTAGTGAAAAAAAATTGCACATAATAATCTCAGGAGATATCATCAAATGGATAGAAAAATGACACATTCAAAGAAATGAAGCAACATTTGGCAATGCTAAGAAAATCAGAAGATAGAATAAATAATAGCATGGAATAGTGTAAAGACCTCTGGATTTGGGATCAAAAGATCTGAGTTCAGATTTCAAATTTCACCATTGCTGTTTAATGCCTGGGCAAGTCCTTTGATTTTTTGAGCCTTTGTTTTCTCATTTCTAAAATAAGAAATTCAGAGTAGATGAGATGGTCCCTCAATAAATGCTTTCCTTAAACTAGGAAGGTAGCCCCAGCCACGACAATTTTGAGAAAAACATATAGAAAGTAGGAGATTAACTGAGAACTAAGAGATACAAAAAGTGAATGAGAGGAAACCATGAAGAAAAGTGACCAACATGTAGGATAGATGAAAAAAATCTCAAAATTCATAGGATCAATGAATAGCAGCAGCACTAAAGCATAAAACAAAATTATACACAAAGAATGAAAGTCAGCAATATAAATAGTTAAACTATCAGAAAATACATAGATTGAAAGGATAGATCATGATACAGCCACTGAGTTATTGACATCCTGGAGAATTTTGACAAACAATAGAATCTGGACATCGTGGCTCAGGAAATTGTTAAGAATATTTTCCTTGAGGGGCAGCTGGGTGGGCTCAGTGGATTGAGAGCCAGGCCTAGAGATGGGAGGTCCTAGGTTCAAATCTGGCCTCAGACACTTCCCAGCTGTGTGATCCTCTGCAAGCCATTCAATCCCATTGTCTAGCCCTTACTGCTCTTCTGCCTTGGAATCAATATATAGTATTGATTCTAAGACAGAAGGTAAAGGCTTAAAAATATTTTCCTTGAACTGGCAAAAAATTGTGAAATACCTTTTCCCCAAATCCATGGGATGCTCTTAAGGAAAACTCCCAAATTTATTATTTTGAAGACCTTGGAAAGTCTTCAAAAGATAATGGACGTTAGAATGGCCTGGCATGCTATGGTCCATGGGATCACTTAGAGTCAGACATGATTGAATGACTGAACAAGAGGAAGACACATTATCATGCAACATGTGCTTTAAGGCATGTATTCCAACTCTCATTCCCACTGGTGAGGTGGGACCCCAGAGTTCTGCCACTACATTTTCTCAAGGTCCTATGTTTAGGGTTAAGGGTTAGGAATGTTTTTTTCTCATGCTATAGCACATGGGGTCCTACCACTGTTCTCACCATGCTATCAGTTACTCAGTCCAATTTAATCTTTAGAAATTTAGAAAATACCATCTTATTTACTAATATGATACAGTAAGAACAATTTGTGCAAAATATCCTCCCCAAATGCTGCGATACACTCTCCCACCAGGATAGATAGGGTCTGGGGGAAAGCAGACCAAGTTTAGAGAGTCTATGTGGCAGAAAGAGGGAACTAAGGGCTCTTTGCTGATACGACCAACTTAACTCTGCCAATCTGAGTTCAGCCATCACTTCAGTTCATACAATGGCTCATTGGAGACATCTAAATTGTTCATGGACTTTTCACACTTGGTTGGAATGCCTTTGATTGATTTGATTCAATCAAACTAAGTTCCCACCAGGTTAAGGTACCAGGGTATACATCATTCAATCACCTATTTTAGTTGGGTTGGGATAATTTAATTGATATGCTCAATAGACCTCACTTTTTTTTTACAATACTTAAACTACAATGTTACTTATCAAGGTACCAGGAGAAATGTAGAAATCGCCCACCAGGGAACAATAATTAGGATCCCAGGGGACTTTTTGAGGAGGACAGAGATGGATGGTAGAATTTCTAATATAACATATATAAAATGAAGAAGCACGGGCAATGAACCTATATTATCTACTAGACCAAATTCACTTTGGAAAGTTTCCAGAGAGACATATCCGCTTGGAGGAAGTCTTCAAACTGTGTACAAGCCTCTTGGAAAAACAGAAAGGTATTTAAAGTAATCAAGATAAAACTGTTTCTAAGCATGTAAGGGAACCCTTAAAGCCTTGTAGTGATTTAATCAGTAAAAGCATCTTATAAAGATGTTTCAGAGAAATAGGTTTGGGAGGTGTGTGGGGCAAGTACAGGAAGTGGAAGACAACAGGACAATCACAATGAAAAACATTTTCTATGATAAAGGAGATCTAAGTTAAATATATAATTATTAATATAAGAGAGAAAGTTTGTTTAGAATGGTTCTGCCAAATTTGGATTACTAATTTAAATAACCAGAAGTAAGAAGCTCTATGTTGCCTGAAGAAAAACAAATAAAGTTAATAATGATACAGCAATGCTAAATTCAAGTTGGCCAAACAATTCAATAAAGAGTCCTAGAATGGGTTAATATCAGATTCCTACAATATTCTCCTTTCTGGAAACATATTTAAATCAAAAAGATCTCATTAGAATTACCAAATTACTACCCATCACAAAAAGGGGATGTGGCACCAAACATATGGACAAAGTTGAATTCAAGCCAAAAGGCATTAAAGGAGATTTTAAAAGAACATTATGCTAGACTAAGAGGTTTTAGACAAAATAAGAGTCTATCAGTCTTAAATAATAATTTTGCAGCAAGATTCATAACATCGAGAGTGTGGTGGGGAAAGAGACAAAAAAAGAAGTTTTTAACTCCTCATTTTCATTATATGATAAATCCAACAAAAAGATTATTTAAAAAATGACAGAATGGAATAGAATAATAAGCAAACTAAATCTAATAGATTTATGGAGAAAATTCAATGGGACAAGCAAAGAATATAGCTTCTTTTCAGTTCTAACATTCATGGCGCAAATTTATAATTGGTAGTGTTGGACCACAAAGAAGATGGAGGCAAATGTAGAAAAGCAGAGATTCTAGATACTCTATTTACAAGCTATAATGTAATAAAACTAGTAAAAAATAATGATGTCATCAATTAAAAATATATACCCCCTGGAATCTAAAAATGGATGTAATGGCTAGGTGGAAGAGGAAGTTATAAAAAAAAAAAGATAGATTACAGCAGAGACAGTGACAATATAAGCACCAGAATGGCCAAAGTAATCCTTAAAGAAAAATTCATATTACTGAATTCCCCTGTAAATAAGAAAGAGACAAAATTAGTGAATCAAATTCATACCTAAAACACTGAAAGGATCAAGATTACACACTGAAAGGAAACTGAAGAGAAAGAATCAATTTCAGGGCAGAGAACAATTCATTAATTTTTTAAAAATTGAAATGATGAATTCAGAGATTGTTTTTGTTTAAATAACTAACCAAACTGATAAATAAATGACAAATCTAACTGAAAAAAAAGAGAGGGGGAGAGAGGCAGATAGACAGGGAGAAAGTTAGAGATAGAAAGAGAAAGAGACAGAGAGAAGAGAGAGGGACAGAGAGAAAGAAGAGAGGAGAGAGGAAAAAGAGCCCAAATCATTAAAATCTGAGAGAATGAGCAATAGAAATCTAATAAGGAGATTGACTAGACACAGCTCTACACTAATACATTGGAGGATCTGAAAGGCAGAGATGATTATCTAGGTAAGGATAAAATACCGTAGTTAACAAAACAAGAAGTGAATCAATCAGTGGAAAACATGCCTTTATTAAGAGTCTAGTATGTGCCAAACACAGTGTTTCACTCTGGGGATACAAGTACAAAGAATGAAATAAACCTTACTGCCAATGAGCTTACATCCTAATAGAAGAGAGATTTAAGGATATATAGAAATATAAATATGTATTATATACATCATAAATATGAAGTTAGTGTATATATGTGTATGTTTATGAATACACACACACACACACACACACACACACACACACACATCCAGAATTGTTGAATACAAGGTAGTTTGGGAGAAAGACCAGAATCTTATAGAATCTTGTGGCTAAACTATAGTCTTAAAAAATTTTATTTTTAAACCCTTACCTTCTGTCTTAGAATCAATTCTGTTTATTAGTTCCAGTGCAGAAGAGTGGAAAGGGCTAGGCAATGGGGGTTAAGTGACTTGCCCAGGGTTGCATAGCTAGGAAGTATCTGAGGTCAGATTTGAACCCAGGACCTCCTGTCTTTAGCTACCCAGCTGCCCTCTAAGCTATATTCTAACGGGAAAGTGGAACTCTCTGAGATGGAGTTAGGATGGGAAAACAAACCAGGAGGGAGAGCTTTCTAGACCTAGGGAATGGAGGTCAGTGCAAAGTCACAGGGATGGGAGCTTGAGTGAGTAACAGAGATCAGTTTGGCCAGATAGAAGATGGAAAAATGAAGGAGAGGGAGCAGAATCTAGCGTGTCTGGAAATATCAGATAAGGCCAGGTGGTCTGGGGCTTTAAAAATTAAAGAGTAGTTTCTATTTGATTCTAGAAATGATAGGAAGTTATAGGAGTTGGTTGAGTAGGAGAATCATATGGTCAGATCTGGGCATAAGGAAAATTCCTTTGGCAGTGGTGTGTAGGATAGAATGGAGTGGTGAGTGACTCGAGGATGGGAGAGTAATTACAAGGATATTGTGATAATCTAGGCAGGTGGTGATAAGGGACTGAACTAAGGTGTAGCTGTGTGAGTGAGGAGTGGATAACTGAAATAAGTCAATCTTAGAAGAAGAAATCAGACAGGCCATTAGAGCTGTCTTCAAAAAGATACCACTACGATGGATTCCCAAGCAAATACTATCACACAAACAAAAAATTCCTGTACTTTATAGACTTTTAGCATAAAGACAGATGGAACATTTCTGACCCCATCAATTAACTGAACTATTTGCCAGTGATGCCTTGATTTATAAATCTATGGGCCTTTTTTCCATTCTTCATCCTTGATTTCTCCGTTTTTGACATTGCTCACCACCCTTTCTCCCAGGCATTCGTTTCTTCCTTGTTTCAGTGACACGGGTCTCCCTTATGCTCTTCTCCTACCTATCTGATTGCTCCTCAGTCTTCTTTATCAGAGCTTCCTTCTATTTTATAAGCTTAAAATTAACATACAATACCTACAAGTATTATATTTTATGAGATTTATTAATAATAACTTGAAGTTAAGGAAGATAAAAAGCTAGAGTAAAGAGGGAGCTAACCCAGCCACAATCATGAGAGAAAAGAGTGAGGGCAGGGTTACAGCAAACTTTTGTATACAATATGTGAACAAAGGGAAAAGGATTCTGGGAGATGAAGTGCAAGTGTTCAAGATTTTCTAATTACACATTTTTCAGCAGTTAAATCGGGCAAACCTTAAGCCTTAAGGGAGATTATTTCTCTCTCCACTCTCTCAACAACTCTGATGGGCTTAAATATGATCTCTATGCAGATGATTCTTTGACCTACACACCTCTTTCCTTAAACTCCAGTCTTGTATTACCAACTACCTACTGGACATCTATGGCTCAGTAGATAGAACACTGAGTCTAAAGTCAAGAAGACCTGATCTCAAATCTGGCTTCAGATAGTTATTAGCTCTGTGAACCTAGGAATACCACTTAACACTGTCTGCTTCAGTTTTCTCATCTGTAAAATGAAATGGAGTAGGAAATGGCAAACCACTCCAATATCTCTGCCAAGAAAACCTCAAGTAGGGTCATGAAAAGTTGGGCACAACTGAGAAACTAAACAACAAAACTCTGGACATCTCTGTTTGGATGTCCTATAGACATCTCTAATTCAATATATCCACAGTGGAATTCATCATCTTTCCTCCCAGGTCCATGTGACTCAGAAACTATCTTATTTCTATTGATAAGACCACTATTATTCCTATTACTCAAATCCACAAACTTGGAGTAATTCTTGCCTCTATACTTTCTCTCAAGTCACATAACTGATCAGTTGCTAAATCTTATCTATTCTACCTCCCAACACCTGCTCTTTCACCATTGTATCTTCCTTTAGACCCTTGTGACTTCTCATGCAGACTTTTGCAATAACCTCCAAATTGGCCTTCCTGATATGAGTCTCTTTGTCCTCCTGTCCAAAGGTTGACTAAGCTATCATGTTGATATTTCTAAAACACAGATCTTGCCATCTCTTTTCTCTAACCAAAATCTTCAATTACTCCCAATTGTCCTCAGGAGAAATATGATCATGTACACATAGAAGTAGATGTAAAATCTTCAGCCTTAAAACTAAAGTCCTTTGCCCTGTGACTCCCCGCTACATTTCTAACATGATTTTTTTTGCTACTCTTTTTCATCTACTCTTTATTCAAATAAAAGTGTTGTATGTGACCTCCTATGTCCCACTGCTGTGCACAAGTGGTTATTAACATCTGTAATAATTTCTTATCTTCACCTTCAATCCCTGCCTTACATCAAGGAACAGTCCAGGTATTACAAATTTTATTGTTTAGTCATTTTTAGTCTTGTCCGACTCTTTAAAAAATTTTTTTTTAATTTTTTAGAAAAATTTTCCATGGTTACATGATTCATGTTTTTACTTTCCCCTTCACCCCCCTTCACTCCACCCACCCCATAGCTGATGTGCATTTGCACTGGTTTTAACGTGTGTCATCAATCAAGACTTATTTACATATTATTGATAGTTGCATTGGTGTGGTCATTTTGAGTCTACATCCCCAATCATGTCCGCATCAACCCATGTGTTCAAGCAATTATTTTTCTTCTGTGTTTACAGTCCTGTAGTTCTTCCTCTGAATGTGGGTAGTTTTCTTTTCCATAAATCCCTCAGAATTGTCCTGGGTCATTGCATTGCTGCTAGTACAGAAGTCCCTTATGTTCGATTGTACCACAGTGTATCAGTTTCTGTGTACAATGTTCTTCTGGCTCTGCTCCTTTCACTCTGCATCAGTTCCTGGAGGTCTTTCCAGTTCACATGGAATTCCTCCAGTTTATTATTCCTTTGAGCACAATAATATTCCATCACCAGCATATACCACAATTTGTTCAGCCATTCCCCAATTGAAGGGTATCCCCTCATTTTCCAGGTTTTTGTCACCACAAAAAGCGTGGTTATAAATATTTTTGTACAAGTCTGTTTATCTATGATCTCTCTGGGGTACAAACCCAGCAGTGGTATGGCTGGATCAAAGGGCAGGCATTCTTTTATAGCCCTTTGAGCATAGTTCCAAATTGCCATCCAGAATGGTTGGATCAGTTCACAACTCCACCAGCAATGCATTAATGTCCCAACTTTGCCACATCCCCTCCAACATTTATTACTCTCACCTGCTATCATTTTAGCCAATCTGCTAGGTGTGAGGTGATACCTCAGAGTTGTTTTGATTTGCATTTCTCTAATTATTAGAGATTTAGAACACTTTCTCATGTGCTTATTGATA
The DNA here is from genome assembly GCF_016433145.1 of Gracilinanus agilis. Classification (NCBI taxonomy): domain Eukaryota; kingdom Metazoa; phylum Chordata; class Mammalia; order Didelphimorphia; family Didelphidae; genus Gracilinanus; species Gracilinanus agilis. The sequence goes on from NC_058132.1 coordinate 68,464,483, forward strand.
GTTTTGATTTCTTTGTCTGAAAATTGTCTACTCATGTCCCTTGCTCATTTATCAACTGGGGAATGGCTTGAATTTTTATATAATTGATTTAGCTCCTTGTATATTTGAGTAATTAGACCTATGTCAGAATTTTTTGTTATAAAGATTTTTTTCCCCAGTTTGTCCGACTCTTCGTGACCCTATTTAAATATTTTTTTTTGCAAAGCTGCTGGAAAGCTTTGTCCTTTTCTTCTCTAGTTCATTTTACAGATGAGGAAACTGAGGCCAATGGGGTTAAGTGACTTGCCCCGGATCACATAGCTAGTAAGTGTTAAGAGTCCAGATTTTAACTCAGGTCTTCTTGACTCCAGACCTGGTACTTTATCTACTGTGTCACCTAGCTGGCCATATACATTGCAAAAGGTTTTTCTTTTTCCTTTAAAGATTGAGTCTCCCTATCTCACTCAGGCTGAGAACATTGATCTGCTTTGTTTCTGACGTGAACTAGTTTGCCTTTTTTGTAAAAAACCTGGTAGTCCTAACTCCCTGCCTTCAACACCACATATACCATATTATAATTAGCAACTGATACCACGCTAATGCCAAGCTTAGTTTGGACAATAGAGTGGCTTAGGACACCTAAACCGGAGAGAGATCTAGTCTCTCTCCTAGCATTGATTACAGTCATGGGCCAACAAACCATTCATATACGGCCTTTCCTGATTCTTCTTTCTTCCTTTTCTAATATTATCTTCTTTGAAAGTACCTACTTTATGGGGTTATTGTGACGACCAAATTATCCACGCACTTTGATCAACCTTCCATTGGAGAATGTGTGTTATTGGTCATGCAAGAAAAGACAGAAACAAATGACTTAGCAAAAAACAATTTTTTAAATGGTTCAATGGAGAGAGTGCTGGATTTGGGATCTGAAGGCCCTAGGTTCGAACCCTAAGTGGCAGAATTAAGTGACTTGTCCAAGGTCACATAGCTGGGAAGTGTTGAAGTCATATTTGAACTCATGAAAATAGGTCTTCCTGATTCAAAGTTCAGTGCTCTGTCTGCTAAACTACCTAGCATATATAAACACATACACATAAATATATATGTATTTATGACACATAAATATATATGTATTTATGTATATACAAATTTGCACATATATATTTTTTGTTATGTTTAGTTTTTTTTCAGTTATGTCTAACTCTTCATGACCCCATTTGGTTTTTCTTGGCAATGATACTGGAGTGGTTTGCCATTTCCTTCTCTGATCTATATACCTAAGTAGATGGCTATATCACATTATCTCTATTTCTGGTTCTCTCTCTCTCTTTGTCTCTATCTATGGATCAAGCTATATGGATAGATAGATACATCACTTTGTAAACCTTTGTTAAGTATTTTTATCTCTAACTCTAACTACTTGGCCAGCCTTGGTTTTTTCCAGGGGTAAAGTTCTCTGATGAATTCCTTTATATTGATTTTCTTGCATAATTCCTTGTTTGAACTGGAGGAGGGGAGGGCAGACTGGATTGCTTTTGGGAAATTGCATAGTTCTTTTAATGACTCTGTGTTTCTCTTCAAATCAAAGACCCATCTCTTTAACACTGAAATTATTCTGGTGATGTTGAATGTCTGTGAGTCATGAAATACTAGTCTCCTGAGAATTGAAATTCAGGATCATCCAAAAGGCAATGGAAAAGGCTGACAGTGGGTGTTGCCAGGCTTCAACACAATCACTATATAATAAAAACTTCTAGGAAGGCTGGTTAGCTGTGTGGCTAAAAAACAAAAAAAGAAGACTGAATACATACTATATCATATACCACAAGAACCTCTAAATGAATATATAAGTATACAAAGAAATCATTCCAAACTAGAAAAAAAGCGGTAATATAGCTGTCATAACTCAGAATAGGATAGACATTTTATTAATCAAATCAATGAAGAAATAATTGGAATCAAAGTTAATGGGTTTGATTATATAAAGAGAGAAGGATTTTGCAAACGAAAAATAATGTCTCTACAATCAAAAGTAATATGTTTCTCAGAAATATAACAGGTGGAAATCTGAAATCCAGAATATTTAATAATAACAATAATAATAATAACTTGCCTTTATATAACACTTTATGGCTTGCAAAATGCTTGCATATGTTATATCCTAGGAGCTACTCTTATTCCCATTTTATGGATGTAAAAATTGAGAATGAGAGGTGACTTGATCAATGTCACAAAGGCAGCCTCTTTGACACTTAGGGTTTGAATCTAGGTCCCTCTGATCCCAAATCCAGCATTCTATCCATTGGACCATTTAGAGAATTGTTTTTTGCTAAGTCATTTGTTTCTGTCTTGTCTTGCATGCCTAATAATATACATTCTCCAATGGAAGGCTGGTCAAAGTGCGTGAATAAACAATTTATGAAGGAGGAAACACAAGCTCTTAATCACCACTTGAAAAGATGCTCAAATTCCCTAATAATCAGAGAAATGTAAATTAAGATCACCTTAAGATGCTATGGTACATTAATGAGAGTAGCATAATATTAAAAAAAAAGTAACAGAATCCATTGTTGATAGGACTGTGGGGAAAGAAGCAAATGCTCTAATACATTGCTGCTCTTACTTCAGACAGGTGTAGATATTTGGGAGAACAATGCAACAATCTGCAATTAGTCAGAAAACCAGCCCTACTTCTCTACCCTGAGATTCCATTGCTAGGGCTCTATTTCAAAAGACATCGTAAAAGGGGGAAAAGCTCTATTTCTACAAAATTATTCATAACTGCTTTATTTGTCATAGCAAAAGAAATTGGAAACAACCTATATGTTCAACTACTGGAGAATGACTGAATAAATTATGGTATATTAATGTAATGGAATATTATGTTGTAATAAAAATGATAAATATGACGCATATAAGGAAATATGGAAAGTCCTATAAGAGAAGATACAGAGTGAAATCCGCAGTACTAGAACTGTATATATACTGACTACAATTACTGGTTATTAAAAATGAGAGAAGGGGAGAAGAGGAGAGGAGAGGAGAAAAGAGGAGAGGAGAGAAAGGGAGAGAAGAGGAGAGCAAAGCAAAGAAGAGGAAAAGAGGGGAGAGGAGAAGAGAGGAGAGAAAAGGAGAGGAAAGGAGAAGAGAGGAAAAGAAAGGGGAGAAAAGGAGAAGAGAGGAGACAAGGAGGAAAAGGGAAGAGAGGAGAGGAGACAAGAGAGAAGAAGAGAGGAGAGAAGAGGAGTGGGAAGGAGAAAAGAGGAGAGGAGAAGAGAGGAGAGGAGAGAATCATAGAGAAGAAGAGAGGAGAGGAGTGGAGAGGAGACAAGGGAGAAGAAGAGAGGAGAGGAGAANAGAGAGGAAAGGAGAGGGGAGGATACAAGGAGGAAAAGGGAAGAGAGGAGAGGAGAGGAGACGAGGGAGGAGAAGAGAGGAGAGAAGAGGAGAAGAGAGGAGAGAAGAGAAGTGGAGAGGAGACAAGGGAGGAGAAGAGGGGAGAGAAGAGAGGAGAAAAGAAGAGAGGAGAGTAGAAGAGAGGAAAATGAAGTAATTCAGGGCCAAAATTGCAGAATTTTAAACAGCTAGGAAGGTGATATGGAACAAAGGTTTTTTCTCTGCTTAGTTTTTTGCTAATTAATATGATTTTGACTCTTTGCTGTTCCTTTTTCCTTATATAAGGTCTTTCAACTCCACATTCTAGGCATTTTCACTTGTACTCAAGAATCCAAATTTATACCTTAAAAGGTCCTTAGGGGTTCTCTGATCCAACCTTTCTGTTTTGCTGATGGAGCTGAAACCTAGAGATTAAGTGACTTGCTCAAGGTCACACAACCATTAAGTGGTAGGGATGGGGTTGGAACCTGAATTTTCTGATTACAAATCCATTGCTTCTTCTTCTATAGTACTACCCTGCTTCTCAAAGGAAATTATATTCTATTATTAATCCATGTGAACTGTGGCTTCTATCAGCATTTCACCTTTGTTTACCTCACACATTATGGTCTTTGTAATCAATAACTCTGTGGGAGAATTGGAGGCTATCCAGGCTATCTTGGGCATATAGAGTGGACCAAGCAACTACTACTTAGCACATTGCCTGACACACATTGAGTGCTTAATAAATGCTAATGAACTGGCAATGTGACTGACCACTGATTACACTACTAGGAGGCTTTCAATCAATCAGTTAATCAATAAACATTAAAGTGCATCTTATGTGTCACACACAATACTAAGCTCCGGGGATACAAAAAGAAGCAAAAGACAGTCTCTGCCCTTGAGGAGTTTACAATCTAATGGGGGAGACAGCACATAAACTAATATATACAAAACAAGCTATATTATAAGATAAATAAGAAGTAAATATAGGAAAGCACAGAAATTAAGCGATGTTAGGGAAGGTTTCAAATAAAAGATAAGGTTTTAGTTGGGACTTAAAGGAAGCTAGAGAAGTCAGCGTAGCTGGAGCAGGATTCCCATTCCAGGAATGAAGGACAGTCAAAGAAAATGTCCAGAGCCAAGGGATGGAGTGTCTTGTTTGCAGAACAACCAAGAGGCTAGCGTCACTGTATTAAAAGGTACTTAACATGGAGCAAGGTGTAAGAAGACAGGCAAGGTAGAAGGGGATAGGTTATGAAGGGTTTTGAATGCCAAAAAAGTATGATTTTAATGAATTTTTATTATGAAACAGAGCATTTTGTATTGGATTCTGGTGATGAGAGGGAACCACTGGAGGTTATTGAGAAGGGGAGTGACATGGTCGGGCTGACACTTTGACTTACACATGTAGACATAACAATGACAAGAAGTAGCATTTGTATCCCAGAATATAAAGAATATAAAATATTCTGCAATTGACAAGATGGTCAAAACATATAAACAGTTAATTCTCTGATGAAGAAATTAAAATTGTTTTTAGTTATATGAAAAAGGCTCTCAATCATTATTAATTAGAGAAATGCAAATTAAAACAACTTTGAGGTACCACCTCATACCTATTAAACTGGCAAATATGACAAAAAACGATAAGTGTTGGAGAGGATATGGACACTAATACACTGTTGGTGGATCTATAAACTAATATAATTATAGTCAAAAATCTTCTCCTCATCTTAAATCTTTTCCTCTTGCATTTCTTCCATTTGCTAGCTATTACCAAAACCTGGCTCTCCCTTGATATTACAACCTTACTGACAACCCTTGTCAGTACCAGCTGCACCTTTACTCATTCCCATTGGTTCACTGGCCAATGTGGAAGAGTTGTGATGCTTCTTGCTCTCCACTGACACTTTCAGGTCTCCCTACCTCCATCACTCAGTAATCTCTTTTTATTTGAGGTTCATATTATTCATATTCACCACTCAATCAAAATCCTTCTAACTGTTGTCTATAGACCTGTAGGTCACTCTCCTTCCTTCCTCAATGAGTTTGGAACATGGTTCACAGCTTTTCTCTCCTCCCCAACTCCTGCCTTCATACTAGACTTCATCATATATTTTTACGCTCTCTCAAATACCTTAACCATCTCCCTTGCACTAGTCAGTCTCTCCTGTTTTCCGTATCTTAATCCTGTGGTGAACCAATTCGATTCTACACTGTCTTCCTCTATTTAAACCCCAGACCTCTTATCATTTTGCCAATTACTCCCTGACAAGCCTCAGCCTTGGATTACCCCACCATTCTTTACCATTGCTCTTACACATGTTCTGCTATCATTCTAAGAGGACCCACTACAAATTTCTATTACACAATTTCAACTGGGTCCTCACTGCTGCTAGGCAATCTTCCTCTTCCTCATCTCATATCACTCAGGTTCCTTCTGTCACTATTTCCTCCTTCACGCCTGTCTCACATGATGAGAAGTTCTTACTACTTTTCCAGGCTACCCTCGCTACCTGCTCAAGTGATTTCCATCCATCTTGTCTCTTCCAATAGTTTGTCCCTGTCATTCCCACTTTTTTTGCTTGTTTTCCATTTTTATTAGATCATTTTCTACTGCCTAAAACTTGACCATGTTTCCCCCATTCTTCACTACATCTTCTAGATTCTAGAATCTAGAACTAGAATCTTCACTAGATTCTTCCATCTCTATGAATACATTGTCCATATTTCTTTTGCTCTTTGTGGCAGATATCTTCTCTTTCTTTCCTTTCAATCTCTTTTTAACCCCTTAAACACTTTAGACCTCATAATTCTACAAAGAACATTTTCTCCAAAGTTATGAATGATTTTTTTAGTCACAAAATCCATTGACCATTTCAATCCTCATCCTCATTGACCTCTCTGCAACTTTTGAAATTGTTAATCACATTTTCCTCCTTGATATTCTCTTCTCTTTAGGTTTATAGGATGCCACTCTATCCTGGCCCTTTTTTCTATTTGAATGTTCTGTCTCTGTATCCTTTTTTAGATCCTCATTCAGATTACATTCTCTAACCATCAATATTCTTCAGGACTCTGTTCTGGGTCTGTTTTTCTTCTTTTGCTATGCTATTTTCCTTGGTGATCTCAATCCACTTCCATGAATTTAATTTCCATCTCTATGCTGATGATTATCAAATCTACCTATTCTGCCCCAACCCCTCTAATCTCATATCTCCAATTGCCTTTTATACTTCTGGTACTGGATGTCCAGTAGACATTGGAAACTCAATATATCCAAAACAGGACTCACTATTTTCCCCTTATGCCCTCCCCACTTCTTTCTTTCTATAGAGGGCAACAGCATCCTTCCATTTCCTCAGACTTGCAGCTAAGGCATCACCTTCAACTCATTATCTTTCACCTCTCATTGCCAATCCGTTGCTAAAGCTCATTTGATTTCACATTTGCAACATCTCTTGAATATATCACACTTCTCTGACCACACTTCTCCACCACTAGTGCAGACCTCTCATATCTTAGATAATTGTAATAACCTGCTGTTGGGGTCTCCCAGCCTCATGTTTCTCCCCACTCTAATCCATTCTTCATTGAGCCACTAATGTGATTTTCTTAAAATCTATTTCTTAAAATCAGGCCTGCAATTTGGAATTATGGGTAAAGGGCTTTAAAAGAATGCATACCCTTTGATCCAGTCATACCACTGCTAGGTTTATACCCCAAAGAGATAATAAGGAAAAATACTTGTACAAAAATATTCGTAGACATGTTCTTTGTGGTGGCAAAAAAGTGGAAAATGAGGGGGTGTCCCTCAATTGGGGAATGGCTGAATAAATTGTGGTATCTGATGATGATGGAATACTATTGTGCTGTAAGGAATGATGATCTGGAGGATTTCTATATGAACTGGGAGGACCTCACCGAACTGATGCAGAGTGAAATGAGCAGAACCAGAAGAACATTGTACACAGAAAGCAAAACACTGTGGAAAGATCCAATGTAATGGACCTTGCTACTAGTAGCAATGCAACAAGATGGGACACTCCTGAAGAACTTACATAAAAGAATGCTATCCACATTGAGAGAAAGAACTATGGGAGGAGAAATGCAAAAGCAATACATGACATCACTTATCACATGTATATATGGATATGTGATTTGAGGTTTAGGCTTTTGAAAAATTGCTCTATAGCAAAAATGAATAATATGGAAATAAGTATCAAGCGACAACATTTGTACAACCCAGTGGAATTGCTTGTTGGCTCTGGTAGCAGGGAGGGAAGAGGGGAGGGAAAGAAAATAAATCATGTATTTACGGAAAAATATTAAAAAAATAAATAAAACTCAGGTCTGACCATTTCCCTAGTCAATAAACTCCAGTGCCTATTGCTTCCAGGATCAAATACAAAATGTTTTATTTGACAGTTGAAACCCTTAGTAACCTAGCCCCCTGTTATATTTCTAGTCTTCTTTTCCTTATTTCCTGACATATCCAGTTACACTGGCCTTTTGGCTGTTCTTCAAACAAGACACTCCATTTCTTGCCTCTAGGCATTTTTTTTGGTTGTTCTACATGCCTATAATGTTCTGTTTCCTCATCTCTGCCTACTAACTTCCCTGGCTTCCTTTCAATCCCAACTAAAAACCTACTTTCTAGGTAAAGCTTTCTCCAACACTTTTTAAATATAGTGTCTTTGCCCTGTGGGCTATCTCTAATTTATATTGTATAGAGTTTGTTTGTATATATATGTTTATTTGCCTTCTCCACTAGACTGTAAGCTCCTTGAGGGCAAGTATTGATTATCTTTTGCCTCTTTTTGTATCTCCAGTGTAATTAATAAATGTTTATTGATGACGATTATGATGATAGACTTTCTGACCGGTATTAGTTTTCCCAAGTGTCTCAGTATTGCAGTGTTGACCTTCTGATACCAGTATGATAACTGACCATTCCTAGCCTTTGGATCAGACCTCCTTTCATCCCACTAAAGCCTTGCCCCACCCTCCCCATCCAAGTATAAAGTAATGAAGCTGGGATTCAAGCTCAGGTCCTCTGACTACAAGTTTAGCATTCTTTTCTTTTTGCCAAGCTATTTTTCTCTTGGACATTGCCTGTCATTTGAGAATCTTCATTCCTGATCATATCCTTTCTCCTGGTTGTTGGTGTTTGGCCTGACATTTATGTATGGCCTAGATTTCTAGAGCTAGAGCACATCTTAGAGACAGCCCAACCTTCTTAACTGACAAATGGAGAAATTGAGACCCTGAGGATAATTGTCCAAACTCAGGCAGTATCTGAGGAGTTGGGCAAAGATGTGTGTCTTCATCTTCTGACTTTCCCACCATCCTTCCTAGCAGCACATCTGCTCATAACAACGATCCCCTTTCCAGAAGGTTTCTCTTCTTCAGGCTGCAGCCTGATTTCTTACAATTGGTTCTTATAGAGAATGGATTCCAGTTCTTTCACCCACATGGACTCCCTTCTTTGGATTCTAGTTTGTCACTGACCTTCTTTTAATGTGGTGTCCAGAACTAGATATAAGACTGTGAATGGGGTCTAACTGGGGCAAAAGAAAATGGGACCTTTACTTCTGGGCACTTTGACTCTTATTGTAACCTATGATTACTTTGGTCTCAATTTCTCACTGTTGACTCATACTGAGATTGCTGTTCACAAACCTCACGAACATTTTTCATGTGAAAGCCAAAATTTTCCACTCTTGTGTTTGTGCAAGACTTTACATCTGTCCCCATTGCATTCCATAGTGTGATGTTTAGCCCTACAAGAGTTGTGAAGATTTTGCTGGATCCCAAACTGGTTATACTGTCTGTTACCTATCCCTCCCAGTTTCATGCCATCTGCCAATTCTATACATGTACAGCTATTTTTTGTTATTGTTCTTCAGTCATTTCTCAGTTGTATCAAATTCTTTATGACCCTATTTGGGGTTTTCTTGGCAGAGATAGAGTGGTTTGTCATTTCCTTCTTCAGCTCATTTTACAGATGAGGAAACTGAGACAAATAGGGTTAAGTGACTCGCCCAGGATTACACAGCTAGCAAGTGTCAGAGACCAGAATTGAACTCAAGAAGAGTCTTCCTGAATCCAGGTCTGGTACTCTAGTTGCTACATATACACCTATACCTTCATCTAAATCATTGATAAAAATGTTCAACAGCTCAGGGCACAGGGCCATTCTGAGACATTGCACTGAACAATTCCATCCAGGTTGACATCAGACCAACAATTTTTACTTCTTTTCTAACTAGATCTGAATCAGTCCAAATTGGCAGTAATCCTAACAATTCCAGCTATTCCATAATGGAATGGGCTACTGAGGATGTCATGTGTTTCCTTTTGCTATTAACAATTCAAGCATAAACTGGATTATCAGCTATGAAGGATGCTATCAAAGATGGGAAGTTGAATTGGAGGCTTCTCAGCAGTGCAATGTGGCAGCCGCAAAATCCAATGTGATCTTGGGTTGTGTAAAGAGAAGCATTATGTTCAGGAATATGCTGGTGACTGTTTCTCTATCCTCTGTCCTGGGCCAAACACATCTGGAATCCTGTGCTCAGTTCTGGTTGACCCAGTTTAGGAAGGATATTGATAAGGTAGAAAATACCCCAGAGGAGGTCAACTATAATGATGGAGGATTTTGAGACTGTGTCATGAGTTGACATTATAATTTGAAGGAAGTGGAAATGTTGAGATGGTAGAAAAGAAGATGTAGGTATGATAAGTATATGAAAGGCATATATGTGGAGGAGGGATGAGACTTATTCTTTCTGGTCCCAAAGGAAAGAACCAGAACTACTGGATCAAAGTTGCCAAGAAACAAATTGAGAGGAAATGGGAGGAAAACTTCCTAATAATTAGAGTTATTTCAAAGTTGAATGGGTAGTCTGAAAAGGAAGTGGGTTCTCTCTCACTAGAGCTCTTTGAACAGAGGGTAGATGACCACTCATTAGATATGTATCATCTAAGCAAAATATTCTTCTCCCTGTTGTTTCTCACAAATGACATTTTCTTGTCTCCATGTCAATGCTCAGGTTATCACCTATGCCTTGTGTAAATGGAATTATCCTCCTTTGTTTATTTTAACTTGATCAATCAAGAACTTGGAGTGCCTCCTCCTTTCACACTTAGTTAGTCAAGCACTTGAAAAACCTTTTACTAGAAAAGGAAGTTCACACCCTCAGAGACCTGAAGAGGATCCCACAAGTACTACCAGCCCTGGTCAGTGCCAGGCAAATTAAGAAACTATGATTGGTTCCTGAGATGCGATAGACCAGCCCACAGTGAAAGGAAATAGAAACCAGAGAGACAGGAAGTGACACAGGAAAGGGCTATAAAAGGAGAGACCAGAGAGCTGAACAGGGACTTGGACTTCTACTACTACTTCTGCATTGGAAGGGTTTCTGCATTGCACTACTTCTGCACTGGATTCTGCATTGGTGGTGGCTCTTGCTGAAGAGACTACCATGACTCCTGGTTGGAGATCAGGACCTGAGGAAGTTTTTGTTAGAGTTGAGCTGGATTCCCCCAGATGGGTAATTTTAGGGTATTTAGCCAGGCAATATTTTCTACCTCCTTTCTACATTTCTCTCTTTACTATCTCTACTTTGCTGTAATAAACCTACTAAAGCTACTAATAGCCTCCTGATTTGAGTTAATTTTTATAAACAGCTACCACAACAACTTTTTATAACTCTTAATTTGACCAAAACCAATTTTAACTCTTATAGCTTGGAATGCTCTCTCTAGAGAGTGAAACTTGGAATTAGGAGGACCTGAATTTAAATGTAGCCTCAGCTTCTTAACTGACTGTGTGATCTTGGGCAAGTCACTTAACCTCTGTTTGCTTCGATTTTCTGTAATATGGGGATAATAATAGTGCCTGCTTCCCAGGATTGTAGTGAAAATAAAATGAGATAATATCTGTAAAGCACTTCACAAATCTTAAAATACCATAAAATACTAGTTATAATTTATAAGCTTTTATTTAACACCTATTATGGGACAGGTAGTATGCTAAGCAATAGAAATACAAATCACTACTCTCAAGGAGCATATATTCAAATGAAGAACACAGTGACTGTTCAAATGCTACCTCTTAACAGGAGTCCTTTTCTGATCCAGTTATTTCTTGATAGTTCCCTGAACTAGCTTGATATTTATTTTGTAAATATTTACACATGAAAATGTTGTGTCCTCCAATAGAATGTAAGCTCTTTGAGTGTGAATCTTCTTTCATGTCTTTCCTAGAACCGAATATATAACCTGGAATACAGTAGGTGCTTAATGAATGCCTACTCACTAATCATATTACAAAGGGGATTACTTTTGGAGTATGGGTTGGACTAGAGCACTCTTGAAATCTCTTTTAGCCCTAAATTTAAGGATTACAATTCTGAAATTCTCTAAAATCTTTCCAAAATTGTTCTAACAGCTTTGGGCTATTGGAGTTTATGGTATGTTCCAGTGGGCTTTAATTATGATTGCTCATTATTATTATATTTTAATTATCTAGGAAGTAGCCCCTAAGCATTTTACAAGAGACAGTTTTCCACCAGAGTATTATTTCCCACAAGATTAATGGGTTTTGATTCATGGTACTCAAATAACCAAAGAACGCAGTACGTTGGTGCTGTTAATGGGTTTTTATTTCTCAGATAATTATAGCTCCCAATTCTATAACACTTTAGAGTTTATGAGACACTTTCCTTCCACCAACCCTAGGAGGAAAGTGTTGCCCCGTGTGTTATCCTATTTTTGCAGATGAGGAAACTAGAGTTCCTTGAGAGTAAATGACTTACTCAGCCTAACCCCCTTATTTTTCAGATGGAGAAACTGAGGCTCATAAAGTTAAATGACTTGCCCAAGGTCATACAACTAGGAAGGATCTGAATCAAGATTTGAACCCTGGTCCTTTAACCTCAGAGGCAAGGTTCTTTTACTACCCCATCCTCATTATATGAAAAATTAAACCACAAAATCACAGAATCACAGAATTTCAGGTTAAAGGGATGCCAGTGTTCACTGAGTTCAAATATAAGAATTCCCTTACAATATGGCTGTCCATTTCCTGATTGAGCATCTTTAGTCAGGGAGAAACTGTTACCTCTTGGGACAATTTATTCCATGTTTGGAAAATGTTCATTTGGGGGAAGATTTTTGTTATTTCATACCATGTCAGGATGCCAAAAGATTTAATAACTGAATTTACTGCAGATTAGCTATGTGATCCTAGGTAAACTGCTCTCTTAGCTCCAATTTGCCCATCTGTAAAATGGTCCCCACACTGCCTACCTGGAAGGGGTGTTGTGAGGATCAGGTTGAATACTTGATAGCTGATGAGATGCAAACATGCTTCCCAAGTCATAAAACGCTGTAAGTATCAGATATAATGCAGGTGAGGCAGTGTTGTTGGTGGACAGAGATGTGATCTCAGAAACAGAACAATCTGGTTTCAAGTCTTCCATCAGGCATGTACGGGCGAGGTTACATAGAACTTCTCTATGGACAGAAGCAGCTGGGTGATGAGGCAGATAGCCTCCTGGGACTGGAGTTAGGAAAACCTGAGTTCAAATCTGGCCACAGACACTTACTAGCTGTGTGACCCTGGGCAAGTCACTCTAAAATTGGAGAAAATAAAATCCTATGGTTACTGTGAAAACCAAATGGGATAATATTCTTAAACATATCTCACAGTGCCCAGCACATAGTAGGCATTTAATAAATATTTACTCCCTTCTATGACCCAGACACCTCTCTAAGACTTTTAAGTTGCAAAATAGTTGTTGATCGACATTGTTAGAGAGAGGATTTCTCACTTAAAGGTCCATATACTGATAAAATCACAAGTCTGGGAATGATAATGATGATGCTTATGATGATGATGATGATGATAAGAGTAAGATAAACAGAAAGAAAATAATAACATCTTGTTCAATACTATGTGGTGGTTGCTCTTGACACTGACATAGATAGAAATGCCTTTAAAAAGTCTTCATGAGGGGCAGCTAAGTGGCACAGTGGGTAGAGCTCCATGCCTGGAATCAGGAGCTCCTGGGTTCAAATCTGGCCTCAGATACTTCCTAGCTATGTGACCTTGGGCAAATCACTCAATCCCCATTGCCCACCCTTTATCACTCTCTTACTTTGGAACCAACATTTAGCATTGATTCTAAGACAGAAGGTAAGGAGTTTAAAAAAAAAGTATTCATGAAGGGCAGCTAGGTGATACACTTCGTAAATCTCTAGCCCTAGAATCAGGAGAATCTGGGTTCAAATTTGGCCTCAAATACTTCCTAGCTGTGTAACCCTGGACAAGTCACTTAACCCTGATTGTCTAGGCCTTGCCACTGTTTTGGCATGGAATCCATACTTAAAAAAAAGTCTTTATGAACTGCCTTGATCATCACCAGGGATCAAACTTCTCTTTCTCAGGCTCTCTGGTCCTTCAAGGCCAGTGTATCACCCCCACCTGTGCTAGAAGCTTTTCCAGCTTGTGGAGACCTCTCAGAACTTGGACCCATCTGGCAAAGTCTTCAAGAGCCCACATCACCTCTGTGATTTCTGTATTACTGGCCATGTTTACTGTGGGAAAGATGATTCAAGAGATGCATGATAGCTGTATTTAAGTCTTTGAAGGGTTAGCCTATGGAAGAGGGATTCGGCATTCTATTTGGCCCCAAAGAGCAGAACTAAAAGGAATGAATTGTTGTTGAGTAGTTTTTTCAGGTGTTGCCAACTCTTTGTGACCTCATTTGAAGTTTTCTTGGCAAAGATGCTGGAATGGTTTGTCACGTCCGTCTCCAATTCATTTTAGAGATGAGGAAACTGAGGTCAACAGGATTAAGTGACATGCCCAGGGTCATACAGCTAGTGAATGTCTGAGGCTAGATTCGAATTTAGGAAAAATGCTCTTCCTGAATCCATAGATCATTGTACTATTCCACCTGAGAGAATGAACAGAAGTTACACATTTAGTATGGAGGTTAAGATAAGTTTCCCAATGGTCAGAACTATCTCAAAGTGGTGTATGCTTATCCTCATCAGGGGAGGCTCTTGATCAAAGGTTGGGCGAACACTTGTCAAAGAAGTTGTAGAGAGGGTCCTGGCTTAGATGTGGGTTGGACCAGGTGGCCTTCCTTGTGTTCTCGCTCCAAGATTCTTCAAAGCCATGCCATAGGTAGGCAGTGGAAGAAGATTTGGGTAAAGGAAACTATACTATCTTAGACCATCATAGAATCACAGAATTTGAGAGTAGGAAGAGTCCTCAGCCTTTCTAGTCATCTAGCCTTGTCTTGCCTGAAAGCAATGGCTTTTCTAAAAAGGAAAATCTTACACGCAGTTGTCTTGCATCTGCTTGAAGATCTCCAAGAAGGGAAACCCAGCACTTCCTGAGGCAGGCAGCTGGTTCCACTATTTGGAAGTCTTTCCTGTCATCAGACTTAATTAAGCCTCTTGGTTTGCATCCACCCATGGCCTACTGGAGCCATACAGAACAAGCCTGATCCCTTTTCTACAAGACAGTCCTTCAATTACTTGAGTACAGATATCATATCTTTCCTGAACCTCATCTTCTCCAAAGCCACAGGCTCATTTCCTTCTATTTTCTAAACTAGACTAGAAGCAGCATGGTATTATAGAAAGACCATGGGCTTTGGAATCAGAAGACCTGGGTTCAAACCCTGCTTCTGATGATTACTAACTGATCACTAACATTTCGCAAGGTGCAGCTCGTTGGTATCCTCGTGTACAGAGTCCTGGGCCTGGAGTCAAGAAGGCTCATCTTCTTGAGTTCAAATCTGGCCTCAGACATGTACAAGCTGTATGACCCCAGGCAAATCAATTAACCCATTTACCTCAGTTTTCTCATCCATAAAATGTGGTGGTTGGAATTGGTAACATCCTTCCAGGGAAGTTTGGTGGCATAGTAGATAAAGTGTGGAGTCAGGAAGACATCTTCTTGAGTTCAAATATGGCTTCATACTCTTACTAACAGTGTGACCATGGGCAAGATGCTTCACTCTGTATGCCTCAGTTTCTCCATCTGTAAAAAGGAGAAGAAAATGGCAAGCCCCTCAAGTATTTTTGCCAAGAAAACCCCAAATGGATCTACCAAGAGTCAGACACTACTGAAAGGACTGAGCAGCAACAAAAATACCTTAAGCAAGTCAACCTTTTGGGGACTCAGTTTCCTCATATATAAAATCAGGGGGTTGGACTAGATGGACCTTTAGGTCTACCTTTAAATCTATGACCTTGGAGCAAATAAGAAAATAAATAACACAAGACTTGCTGAATTGAATTGACCGAGCGTGGCAATCCGATATGGAATACTTGAGTTGCCTGATTACTTTGGTCTGATACACTTAGCTACAGACTTCTTTCTCCCTTATGTATTCAGGGGAAGTGTTGGATTAGTGGGACAGCAATATCAACAAGCGCCACTCTCTAATTAGTTTAATTAATTATCCAGCAGCTGAATATCTGGTCTATTGGGCAGATTCTTGATTTTTGCAACACAATTTTTGCGTGCATGCATGAGAGTGAATATGTATGTGCTTGCATATGTGTGTGTGTGTATGAATTTAGAGTTGTATTTAGGTCTTCAGGGTGCTATAATTTTGCAACTTTTCGTGATCCCATTTAGCTAAACTCAACATGTCCAAAAGTGAACTCATCATCATCTTTCCCTCTTCCAAACTTCCCTATGAGTCTCCAGGGTAACACTCTCCTTCCCTACACCCACGCTGGCAAGGTAGGTATCATTCTTGGCTCTTCACTCTCTTTTATCTCCCATGTCCAACCATTGGCCAGCTGAGGGAATAAGAAGAGCAAGTGGCAGTGGGAATTGAATGAATCATATTGACTCCATCTTGTGACTTGATTTTGGAGCTAGCTCCGTTTTCTTTCTCTTCAATTATGGGTCTAGTCCAAGTTCTGTCTTGTGAGAAAACTTTATTCAATTATAGGAATCATGACTGAAACATAATCGGTGCTTAATAAATGCCTGTTGACTTGAAATGTTGTTCTTAAATTTTTATGGATCAATGCTATGGTGGGGGGCGATTGAGGGCAGCAATTCAATCTGTGATAATGGTCCAGTTCCAGTTCAATGTATTGGTAGAGTTCTCTAGAATATTTTGAGGCCTGTATTTCTAGTATGGTAATTTGTCATCTGTCAGACTATGAAAAATAGTGAGCTTCTGATGTGTGATTTTAGCCAGCATGTTTATCTTGCTGGGGGATTCAGTCAATGTTATTATTGTTGTGGTTGTTAACCCATCACCTTCCTACCAGTCAGGCATCAATGGTTCCATACACATAAGATCCGTATTCTGAGACCACACATGAGAAGACTTAGATGGTAGATTCTGGGAACATACAGGTTCCTTTCCTCCTGGCCCAATAATGCTCAAACCCAGGGAATGCACATTTCTTTTCCAGCCCAGAGCTTTCCCTCACTGGTTCTTTATAGAGTCTATTTCCTCTTCTTTGTTCCAATATTTTTCTCCTTAGCTGAAGTCAAGCTCCTTTCAGTGAATCCTCCATCCCCCATATATATATATTTCCATCTTAGTTCTATCCTTGTCCTGTCTCTATCCAATTCTACCCCATATATTCTTCCCCCTAAATCCCTTGTGAAATTATTAACATAATGCCTTTCATGGTGGACTTGTGCCTCCCCCACCCATCCCATCTATGGATGTTATTTCTTCCCCAAAGAATGTAAGTTACTTGGGAGCAGGGTATGCTTCATATTGGCCTCAGTACCCCCAGCACCTGCCACAATATCTGGCACATAATAGTTGTTTTAATAAATAATTGCTGAAATACATTGAATACTGGTTCTTCAGGTCCAGTGGGAACACGGGGGTAAGAGGTAGATAACGTTCCTTGTTGTTTTCTCTCAATCCAAGTGCTATGAGATATTTCGCTTCTTTACAACCATACTCTAATTTGCTTTCTTTTATAGATCAAGAAACAGCAACCAAAATTCTTCAGAGTGACCCCAGTCTGAAGGCTTCAGGGTTACCCAGGCACCACTGGGTTTCGATAAGTATAGGAGGTAGAGGAAACTTCAGTAAGAAGTAATGAGCAGGAGGACCTGATGTAAAGGAACAAACACTGGACTGAGACTCAGAGGCTCATATTCTAGTCTTGATTTTGTTATTAATTTGCTAAAATTTTTTTCCAGGTGAACATCTTTTCTAAACTACTGATTTCATTCCTCTAAGATTAGATCATTTGATGTCTAAGGTCCTTTTGTGCTTCAATATACTACATTTTAGCATTCTAGCTTCTAAAGATTTTAAAAATGTTATTATTCTGTGTTCTAAGGGTCCTCCCAGTTTTGACCTTTTGTGTTCTAAGGTCCCTCCCAGCTCTGACATTCTCTGTTCTAAGATCTCTCCCAGCTCTGACATTCTCTGTTCTAAGGTCTCTCCCAGCTCTGACATTCTATGAGAGTATGATTTGGGATAGGAAGTAGAACACCATGATTGACTAGGATGCTGGGAAAAGCTGCAGCACCTATCACAGAACTTAATACAAATGCTATAATTAAAAAGGGAGATAAGAAGGGAGAAGTTATGCTTCTGTCCTGAAGGCTGGGTCTGATAATAAGACACCAATGTTAGCAGATCTGTGCAAACAATAGGGCAGATAGGCAAGGCCATATACAGAATTTACAAACTCTTCAGATGTGGCAAGTGACCAAACTGGTCGGTAGTTCATTTTTGCTTATGATGTAACGACTTGGAAGTCTTTTCTTCTTTGCTGCTTACCTTTGTCTCAGAGGAGAGGCTGGAATTTGTCAAGTTAATTAATCAATAAGCATTTGTTAAGTTCCCCCAATCTGCCAGATGCTGGGCTAAGCACTTGGGATACAAAGAAAGTCAAAAGACAGTCCCTGCTCTCGAGGAGTTCATCTCCTTCTGTGTCTTTGTACAAGTAGGCTCTAATGATTCTCCTTCAACCCTGCCTCATTGAATTATTTTTTCATGCCTCAGCCCATAATTACCTCCTCTAGGAAGCTGTCCCTGATTCTCCCAGTTACTAGTGTTTGCTCCTTTCTCATACCTCAGAAGTGATGGAAGAGAGGTAGTTAGGTGGCTCAGTGGATAGAGAGCCAGAATTAAAGGCAGTAGGTCATGGATTCAAATGTGACCTCCAAATTTTTCAGCTGTATGACCCTGGGCAAGTCACTCAACCCAAAGTGCCTAGCCCTTATCACTCTTCTGCCTTGGAACTCATATTTAATATCAGTTTTAAGATGGATGGTAAAGGTTTTATTTTAACAAGTAATGGAAGCCTTCTACCAGTGTTTTCTCAGTAGTCTAGGGCCTTAGGAAAATCTAGGAAAGTTTCCCTCAGAATAGGACATCGTATGAGTCTAGCCCAAGGATAGGATGTAAGGAGGAGGTTTAGCAGACCCTTTCCCTTGCCACTGATATGGCAGTAGGCAGGGGGAGCAAGCAGACAGCACAAAAAAGACCAAAGCCTTTAATGGAATCAATTTTGAGTCAGACAAATGGTCAACTCCCATAACTGCTTGTGTTTTGGCTTCTTGGCCCAGTATAGTTTTGCAGTCCTGAATCCTTGCTTTGTCAATAGCTATTTTCATTCTTTGGGTAACAATATTGCTCAGCATTTTAGATTATGCTTGCCTTTCTGCCATCTTGGACTCAGGTGTCCCTGCCTCAATTCCATTCAACAAAGCCAACTTTTATGCCTCTTTTGGGCAAAGGACTATACTCAGCATTGAGGATCAAATGGCATCCAGAAAATGGGTTCTAGCCTTCCATTAGGTGGAAGAAATAGGTTCACAAATAAGGCTAGACTCCATTTGACTGGATTAGGTCTTAAATAGGGGCTCTGGGACCCAATGCTTGGCTGTTGTGGTAGAGATGGAGCATTGCCCATAGTGCTTCACCAGGAGAGGGGGCCAGGAGAAATGTAGGTAGAGAAGCTCATCCATGACTTACTCTGACTCAGGTGCAAACCTTAAGCCTCCTTGGAGGTGGACATGATGATGGCTGGTGGATGGAACAATAATGGCTCTGGCGGAAGCTTAGTGCCTGAGAAGTTTATAATCCACAGAAGGGCCTGCTCGATTGATCTATCTTTCAGGTCTCTCGATCCAGGTTTTATGAAAGCTATTCTGCCCTCAGATAGAATTGTCCAAAAACATAAGAGGAGACAGTGCCTTACCCCAAAGCAATGAATCTCCAACAGTAAGAATTTTTTGGTGCTGTTACAGGCAGAAGAGGAGTACACTTAGAAGTGGGGATACCTTTCAATATCGCTCATGTCACAACTTAAAAACATTCCTGAAATCTGTCTTTTTTGTTAGATAGAAAACTATATCTGGGTATCAGAGGGAAGCCAGACAAGGTATCCTTCCTTCTCCAAATATTTTGCCCCATCGTCCTTGCAACAACTGAGCTAGTTCTGCCCCTCACTCTCTCCAACATGTAAGTGGCATCCAGTAAGATGAGACAGCATGGGGCACTGTGCCTGGTGGTGGGAAACTATCTGTCTGCCTGTCTGCCTGCCTGTCTGCCTGCCTGACTTCCTTTTTGCTTGACTTCCTGTCTGTCTGTCTGTCTCTATCTGGCTGTCTTTCTGTCAGTCTATCCATCTATCTACCTATCTGTCTGTCTGTCTGTCTGTCTGTCTGCCTGCCTGCCTGTCTGTCTATATCTGTCTGTCTATCTATCTATCTATCTATCTATCTATCTATCTATCTATCTATCTATCTATCTATCTATCTATCTGTTTGTCTGCCTGTCTGTCTGTCTATATCTGTCAATCTGTCTATCTATCTATCTATCTATCTATCTATCTATCTATCTATCTATCTCTATCTATCTGTTTGCCTGCTGGCCTGCCTGTCTATCTAACTGTCTGTATGTTTATCTATTTATGTATCTATGTATCTATCTATGTATCTGTGTATCTATCTATCTATCATCTATCTATCTATCTATCTATCTATCTATCTATCTATCTATCTATCTATCTATGTGTCTATCTATCTGTCTGCCTTTTGGTCTATCTGCCTGCCTGCCTGCCTGTTTATCTATCTATCTATCATCTATCTATCTATCTATCTATCTATCTATCTATCTATCTATCTATCTATCTATCTATCTATCTGTCTGACTGTCTGTCTAAGTGCAGGCTAGCCAAGACTCATGTTCACATACAAATATACAACAAATCACAGAATTTAATGTTGCAATGGGCCTCAGTGGCAAGAGTCTAACTCATGCTTACTAAAAAAGAATGCCTGAAAATTAAATGGAAAATTATTATTTTAAAATAGATTTTTATTGCTAGCTTTTGATTTTATATTACCTAGATATCTCCTTGGGTCCTTTACCCTGCCCCCTCCCAGAATGCCATCCCTTATAAGAAAGACATTTTTTAAAGAAAGAAAACAATCAGAAAAGTTGATTAACACATTGAGAAAGTCTGGCATTATATATAAAGTTTATGGAAGATTGTTTTGTAGAGCTGTCTGGAGGATAGATTGGAGAAGAAAGAGACTGTAGATAAGGAGAACGATCAGGAGATTCATATTATTAGTTTAGTGATAGGTAATGAACATCAGAGTGACCGTATGGGTGTAGCAAAAGGAATGGGTGCAAAAGATATTTGGAAATCAGAGCAATGGGGTTTCCTAAGAGATTGGATGTAGAGGCTTAAGGAAAGGAAAGACTCAAAGGTGCCTTGAACATCATAAACCTGGGAGACAGGGAGCTTAGTGGTACAATCAATAGAAACCAGAAAGCTGCAATGGAAGGGTGGTGGTATTTAGGATATGTTGAGCTCAAGGGGCAATGGGACATCTGGTTGGGGAAATCTAGAAGATAGTTGCAAATATAGGGTTCTAGTATAGCAGAGATTAGAGCTAGAGGAGCTGATCTGGAAGTCATGTGAACAGAGGTGATAATTAAAGCCATGGAATGGATGAGATCAATAAAAGGAGAGAGGGTAGAGAGAATTCTGGGTTCTAAGGTTCTTCCCAGCTCTTCCATTTCACATTTTAATGTTACTTCCAGCTCCGTCATTCTATTTTCTTAGATCCCTTAGAGCTCTCCTATTCCATAATGCAAAGTCTTTTCCTACTGCAACATTTGATAGTCTAAGATCTCTTTGAGCTTTGATATGCTATGTTCTAAAGTCCCTTCCAGCTTGGATGTTGTATGTTCTAAGGTCCTTTCCAGTTCAACCATCAGCTTTGACATTTATGTTCTAAGGTCCTCTCCAGTTCAGACATTTTATGTCCTAAAGTTCCTTCTAGATTGGCAATCTAATGATATTATGATTCCAATTAGACTCAAAGTGGCTTGAGGGACTTCACTCCTGAATCATCCAACCATTAGTGTATGATGCCTAGGACTAACCCACAGGCAGCGTTTGTAAAATCTTGTTAGACTTTCAATACTGCCAGGTCTGATATCTGAATGTGATTTTGCATTTGCCTGGCCAATGGCTAGTGACTGCTCTGCAACACAGCTGCCATTTTCTGTTCATACCTCTTGCTCTTTGTTTTTTTTTAAGCTTTTAACTTTGTTAATCTTTATTTCTAATCTTTATTTTCTATCTTAGAATCAATACCTCAGTATGAGTTTCAAGGCAGAAGAGAGGAAAAGGCTAGGTAATTGAGGTTAGGTGAACTTGCCTAGGTTCACATAGCTAAGAAGCATCTGAGGCTAAATTTGAACCCAGGTCCTCCTGACTCCAGTCCTGCCCCTCTGCCTCCGGAGCCACCTACCTGCCCCTTGCACTTTTGTCTCTTACAGGACCCTTGAAAGATGGAAAGGAACTAAAAGTATGTGTGGTTCAACAGTCTCATTTTACAGATAAGGAGACTGAGGAAGAAATAAATGACTTGGCCAAAGTCACATAGGCAGTGACCAGCACAGGGACCTGAACTTGGGTCCTGTAAGTCTAAATCCAGAGATCTACCCATCCTGCCCCATTTTCAGTTAGCTGCTGGCCATTGGCTCTTCCCTCCTGGTTACCACGAAACACCTCATTGAAACAGAGACAGCCTCTAGCCTTAAGACCTGGAGTCATCAGCCAAATCCTGTAGGCTCCCAGGTGAGGATGACCATCTTCGTGATGGATTTCCTCGCCAGCTTTTCGATGCTCCTGAACAGAGTGCGCAGAGCTGGCATCCCGGCCCCCTCCCCCAGCCTGCCCAACAAATTCTTGTCGATTGAGCTGCATTAGGAAAGACTGCATCAAAGAGAATATAGAGACTCGTGTTGGTGTTGCCAGGGGCGACATTAGATAGGAGTTATATGAAACATTAAGGGTGCTGAAGTGTAATCTGTTTGACATTTCAAGACATTTTCCAGTGAAACAGGAGGCTGGGAACATTCAGACACAACCAAATCTCTTCTCCCTTCCCCCCTCCCCCCACCTGCAGCCTTCACCTCCTTGTCCAGTTTAATTCAGTTTAGGGAGTTATTCATAGAATAACTGGATTATAAATGCATTTAGTGGGAAGCCCCTGGGCCTTTGGAGATGAAGAGCCCTCTGTCATTTGTGAGCTGTGTCCAGGGGTAAGTCCATTCATTTCTTCAAGCCTCAGTTTGTACATCTATAAAATGGACATAGTGATACTTTAGCCCCTTAATTGCGTGATTCTGAATATCCAATTAGAAAAGATATAATAAGAGTTGAAATCAATAATAGAACAATAGATATAACAAAAATAGTTTTTGTAGAGCTGTTTGGAGGATAGATTGGAGAGGGTAGGTAAGGAGAACAATCAGGATTAACAAAAATAGTGATTGCTATTTTGTGTGTATGTATGATTGTGGTTATTATTATTGCTATTATCAGTAATAATATTGGAAAAGAGCTTTGCTTGGTTTGGACCTGGGCAGGCGGGTTCTTTGATTCATTAAGCAGAACTAAACTGGCTTACTTGAGGTAGCTCAGTGGATAGAATGCTAGGCCTAGAATCAGGAAGATCTGAGTTCAAATCTGGTCTCAGACACTTACTAGCTAGGTGACCCTGGGCAAGTCACTTAACCTCTGTTTGCCTTGGATGAAGCTAGATGGCTTGTGGATAGAACGCTGTACCTGGAGTCAGGAAGACTTAAGTTCAAATCTGACCTTAGACACTAGCTATATGATCCTGGATAAGTCACTTAATCCCATTTGCTTCAGTTTTCTCATCTTTAAAGTGAGCCTGAGCCGGAGAAGGAAAAGACAAATCACTCTAGTACCTTTGCCAAGAAAACCCCAAATGGGGTCAGGAAGAGTGGATGGTGACTGAAAATGAGCAAACAACACTAAAACTCTCCACTCACACATTCACTACCCTAGTCCAGGCTTTCATCAGTTCTTGCTTGCTGGTCAGGATCCCCGCTTCCGGTTCCTACCCATCCTTCAAATTCAGCTGGCAAAGTGTTTGCCCTTAAGCACAAATCTGACCATATCACCCCTCCCTCCCTCAGTGAACCATAGAAGGTCCCTTAGCTGTAGGATCAGGCTTAGAGTCCCTTGTTTGATATTCGAAGCTCTCCACCCCAATCCTTCCTCCCTTTCCACTCTACTCATACCTAATCCCCTCCATTCGCACCAGGATCCAGCTTCACAGCTCTTCTTGCTCTTCCCCATATAAGACACTTATTTCCTGCCTTGTCGCCTTTGCACAGGTGCCCGGAAGGCTCTTCCTCCCCCTTTCCGACTTCCTAGAATCTCTGGTTTCCTTAAAAACTGAGCTCAACAGATACTTCCTAACTGTGCGACCCTGAGCAAGTCACTTAGCCCAGTTACTTAGCCCTTTCCACTCTTCTCTTAGAACTGATACTAAGAAGGTAGGAAGAAAACAAAAGAACCAAGCTCAAAGGCCATCTTCTGCAGCAGGCTTTGTCCCATCCCCATGCTGCCAGCCTTTTCCTCCCTACCATTACCCCGGACGAACGCATCTTTGGCACGCTGATTCAGCGGCACGTCTCCCCTAAACGAATGTAAGTACCTGGAGGGAAGGCACTGCTTTTCCTCTTTCTCTGTACTCCAAGGACTTAGCAAAGTGCAAGCGCTTAACCTGGAGTCATTGAGCTTTATAGATCTGACCCATTGTTCTAACCCTCTGAAGACCATCTTAGAAGGCGGTTCTGCAAAGCAGGAGGCTAATTCTCTGTCCCTCATTCACGTCACTGCTAGGTTTGATCAGCGCGCCTTCATTCAAACAATTTACAAAAAGGCCAAATGGCTGGGAGCCGAAGAGAGCTTTCTAGCACTCCCTTAGAGCCTTGCGCCTCCCCTCCACACAAAGGGCTTTGCAGTCACGATGGGATGGCCAGTTTGGAGACACAAGCCCGGAATCCGACTCTCCCACACTTGACAAGAAGCCTCCAATAGAAAGACAGGTGGACGCCTTATTGGCTGCCCTCCTGCCCTCCCGGTTCAATTTCCTTGCTTCCCTTCTGGTGGCGACAGCCTCATTACCTCTCGTCTCCTTCCAGGAGAGGGATCTTGGCTTACCCCGAGTTATCTTTCCTCTCTCTGGAGAGACGGAGTGCTCGGAAGACTCCAGCTCCAGACGGCATCTTCAATTGCAATTGTGTGTATATTTCACTCCTGGTACTGCGTCTGGTTTTTATTCAAATGACTAGCAGGAGAAAGAGGAAATTGTGATCTATACTAAAAGCGAGCTATATGAGGTGAGGCGTGTTTTTTCCCCTAAACTTTTCTGTCATCTCTTAAACGAAATGCAAGGTAATTAAATTTAACGTAGTTTTCTTTTTACACTTCAATAAATATCATCTATGAAAATCAATTGGCATTTTCTGTACTTAACGCATAATAACTAGTCTTATAAATCTAAATTATCCCCATAAATCTAAATTAAATGCCTAGGTTTAAATGTATTTAGGACATTAATTAATAAAGTGCTAGCACATAACCATTACTAATCTGTTTACTTCAAGCCTGACTTTCATTTCCAAAGGATTTATTTCTTTGCAGTGTGTGGGTGGCAGGAAAGGAGTTTGTGCCAGGGGTACCAACCAATTCAACAACTGCTGAACTCAGCACAGACTCCTGCCCCGCCCGAAGGGGTCTTGGAGCTTCTCACTACTTGGGGGGGAAAGCCACACACAATTGGGGGAAAGAGATGTGGCATAGTTGGCATAAAGGAAAGAACTTAGAATCTGAAGTCAGGGAACTTTGGTTCCAGTCCTTGTTCAGTGTGCTTACAGTGTGACCTTGAAGTCACTTGTCTTTTCTGGGCCCAAGTCTTTTCATCTCTAAATGAAGATGATTGGATTCATCAATCTCATCCTTCTAGTTCAATCATTTAACAGTGCCATGTTCTAATATTCTGTGTTCTAAAGTTCCTTCCATTCTAACATCCAATTCTCTTTGTTCTCCCTCTTCCCTTTTCCCTCTTAGAGTTTTTATTTCTTCTAGAATTCAGGTCAAAATGCCAGAGACCTATGTGAGTCCTTTCTTGAGTCCATCACCATCTCTCTTCCTCTTTGCCATCACCCTTTTAATTTTTTTGTATATACTCCTTTTACCATGTTGTCATAACCATTAGAAAGTAAACTCCTTGAAGGCAAGGACTTTTTTTTTTTAAATAAACACTTTTTAAAAAAATCAAGTTCCAAACTTTTTCCCTCCTTCCCTTCATCCCTCCCTGTTCCCTGAGATGGCAAGCAATCTGACATTGATTTTGCATGTGCAATCATGTAAAACATTTTTCAATATCAGTCACTTTGTGGAAGAGATCGCAAACGAAAAAAGATGTTCATTTTTTTTTTTGTCTTCACATCTCCAGCATTTCTCATAGTGCCTACTAAGTAGATACTTAATCAATGTATATTGATCTATGGATTGATTGGAATGTTCTGTGTTCTAGCATGCCATGTTTTAATCCAGTGATTCCCAAGGTGGGCGCCACTGCCCCCTGGTGGGTGCTGCAGCGATCCAGGAAGACGGTGATGGCCACAGGTGCATTTATCTTTCCTATTAATTGCTATTAAAATTAAAAAAATAATTTCCAGGGGGCTAAGTAATACTTTTTCTGGAAAGGGGGTGGCAGGCCAAAAAAAAGTTTGAGAACTACTGCTCTAACCCCACATTCTGTTTCACATGCTAACATTCGCCATTGTAATAGTCCATTCTTTCAAGTACCTTCTGACTTTGCCATTCCATTTTTTAATCCTTATATTAATTCTTACATTATCTTATATTCTTATAATATGTAAATTATATATACATATAGTCTTATAATTGTTCTAGCACACCATGCTCTAGTTTACCACCCATTTCTAACACTATTTTCTGATCTGCCATTGATTGCCCTGAGGAGCCTTCCTGCTCTAAGAGTCTGTGTTTTAACATTATAGGCTAGTGGGTAGAGTGCCAGAATTGAACTGAGGATAACCTGAGTTCATTATTCTACCTTTTACAAGAGCCATAAAGCCACGGAAAAGTCATTTGCATCTCCCTGAGCCTCAGTTTGCTCATCTCTAAAATGGTCATAATAGTAATGCCTACAATGCTTATCATCACAAAGTTATTATGAAGCTCAAGTGATTAAGTGAGATGATGAAGATAGATTGCTTAGCAGATTTTCAAAGCACACCATGAATGCCAATTATTATTATTATTATTATTATTATTATTTTGCCATTTTCCAAGATCCCCTTCCCAGAGAAGGGGAGACAGACCTTTATGATTCTGGATCTGGATGGGAAATGCCCAAATGGACTTGGTGGATACTTTCTAGATAAGTCAGATATACTTGCCTCTGGACTAAGCCTGAAGTAGAGAATGATAGAGATGAAACTGAAAGGTCATCGAGTCCAGTCCTCTCATTTTACAAATGAGGAAACTGAGATTCAGAGGGATTAAGCCATTGCACGGTGGTCATGCATCCAAGAAGATGTGATGCAGGTTTCAACCTAAGAATTCTTCACTCTTAATTCCTGGATTCCAAATTGCTTCTTCAAGACCTGAGCCTGAATCAGAGACTATGGAACGTTAGAGCTGGGAGGGCCGGCTTCATGGAGACGCAGTGCCCACGGGAGCATCTCCCCTTCCACTCTCCCGTCAGAGATAGAGGTGGCCTCACGAGACGGGGCTGGCATCCCTCCCACCCAGCCTAGCCCCCCACCGAGGCTTCTCATCTTGGCGTGTTACGGGCCCGTATTTGTCTCCCCTGTTTGACACCCTCCTGATATTTTCTGTGATTGAGATAATTTATTTGCTCCCATGCTAACTTTTATTGCTTATTGATTTTCTCCGACCTGCGGAGGAGGCCGAGGCATCGGCTTTTATCTGCTTAAAGCCGTAGAAATCATGTGGTGGAAGGAGTAGGGTGTAAAATTCTACTGCTGTAAGAACTGGCTCCGGTCCATAATAATGGGGCTGTTACAACGCTGGCCGTTTGATCACAGTCCGGCTGATTCTGCCATCGCTTTTGCTGTCACACGGCCCGTGGGTAGCGACGCAGGCCAGGGGAGGGTTGGCCAGAACGGGTCGGGACCAGGGTTCCAGCTGGATAATCTGGTGGACAAGAAGGCCAGAGGTCATTTTTCAGAGGAGTAGAAAAAGCAATTACAGCAGGATTATAAGAGATTAATTAATGGCAAAATCAATTGAGTTAAATTGAGAGGAGGTGGGGTCCAGTTGTGGGAATACTAGAATTTTCACAATTGGGAAGGAAGGAAATAAGCATTTGTTAAGTGCTATTATGGAGGATATGAGGAACTTTACAGCTATTATCTTTGATGCTCCACAACAACCCTCTAGGTAGGTGTCACTGTGACCCCCATTTTACAGTAAAGGAAACTGAGGCAGAGATGAAATGACTCGCCCAGGGTTATATGGCTAGGAAATGTCTGAGGTAGGATTTGAAAACAAGTCTTTCTGACTTAAGGCCCAGGAGAGTGAGTGCTCTCCACTAACCACCTAATTGCCCAATGAATAGGACTGGAGAACAGGACATAGCAAGATGAGCTCCAAACCTGTTTTCTCTGGTCTGTTTTATCTTTTTTTTTTTTTTAAATGTTGGTATGGTTTATTTATTTTGGAAAACATTTTAGCATTCTAACCATACTAATAAAATAAAGAAATTATTATAAGAATTAGGCATAGAATGTTTGTTAACTTCTATCTTTTAAAAAAAATCCTTACCTTCTATCTTAGTATCATTTCTAAGACAGGAGAGCAGCAAGGGCTAGGAAATTGGAGGTTAAGTGACTTACCCAGGGTCACACAGCTAGGAAGCATCTCAGACTAGATTTAGACGCAGGACCTCCTGATTCCAGGTCTGGTGCTCTATCTACAGTGCTACCTATCTTCCTCTTGGTCTATTTTAGCTTCTCAAATGGATGTGGGCATCCTTGAGACCACATTCATTCATTCATTCATTCATTCATTCATTCATTCATTCATTCCATAAATATTTCCCGAGTGTCTACTATCTGCAAGGTCACGAGTTTAGTGCCAAGAAGAGACAAAGCCAAGTCATTCAGTTCAGCACCCAGGAGTGCTGGTCACATAGGAGGTACTTTGGAAGGGACTGGAAAAATAAAAGCCAAAAGGAAAACCAATTCCTGGTCTTGAGGAGCTTATATTTTAATGGGGAAGGGGAGGGAAAATTACACAAATAGGAAAAGGAAAGGAAAATTATGCTAATTAAATGTTTATTTAATTGAATTGAGCTGGACTCTTTTAAAGAACAGGATAATAAGATTGGGTCATTTCATTGGTTAATTAGGAAGGATGTAGAGGAAGGAGTTCTGAGTCTGGAGCCAAAGAACATGGGTTCAAATCCTGGTTTTGTCACTTTTTTATTTGAAAAATTTTAAAAGTTTTATTATTTATATTATATATAATTATAGTATAAAATCAATTTTTTTAATTTAAAGAATATTTTTCCACGTTTACATAGTTCATTTTCTTTCCCTCCCCCACTCCCAGATCCAATAAGCAGTTTTGTCCCTTATTGCTTGTTTGACCGTGAGCAAATCACGTTCCCTTCCCAGACCTCAGTTTCCTCATGTTTACTTTGAGGGGCTTGGACTCTGTGACCTCGGAGTCCCTTCTGGCCCTGCCTCTCTGCTGCACTGACCCAGGCCTCACCACTCCGCTCCATGCCCTGCTTGTCACCAAAGGCATCTGTGGCCCACTGGGCCACACTGATCAGCCGTCATTTGTTTTACAGCAATATTGACCTTTTCTCACTAAGTGGCAATATTTTTCCTGTTCCCTGAAACTCAGAATCACAAGAGCTGAGCTCAATAGACTAAGATAAATGCCAAGGCCCCGGCTGCTCCACTCTGGGGCATAACAACTTAACTCTTCCACAGCTCTCACTGTGGAGCACAAGCTCAGTGGGAAATGCCTTGTTCTCATCACACAGGGCAGATGGAGTGTTAACCTCCTGGGTAGCTAGGTGGCCCGGGGTAAAGAATGTAAGCTTTGGAGTCAGAAGACCTGAATTCAAATCCTGTCTCTATCAATTACTACCTCGGTTACCTTGGAAATCCTTTAAATTTTTAAATTAATTTTTTATTTTATTACATTAAATTTTTTAAATTTTAAAACATATTTCTATGTTTACATAAGTTCTTTCCCTCCCCACTCCCAACACCAAGAAAAAATTACCTTGAGAATCCTTTTTTTAAAAAATTTAATTAATTTTAAATTAAATTTACCTTTTTTATATTTAAAAATTATTTAAAAATATTTTTCTATATCTACACAATTCCTTTTCTTTCCCTCTCCTCTTCCCTCCCCACTCCCAGAGCTAAGAAGCAATTACCTTGGAAATTCTTTAAAATTTTTTTAATTTAATTTTTTTAATTTAATTTTATTTAAAAATATTTTTCTATGTTTACATGATTCCTTTTTTTTCTTTCCCCTCTCCTCTTCCCCTTCCCAGAGCTGAGAAGCAATTACCTTGGGAGTCCTTTTTAAAAAATATTTTAATTAATTTTTTATATTAAATTTTTTTATTTTTAAATATTTTTCTATATTTACATGATTCCTTTTCTTTCCTTCCCCATTTTCCTCCCCCTTCCCAGAGCCGAGAAGCAGTTACCTTGGGACTCCTTTCATTTCTCTGGGACTTAGTTTCCACTTTTGTATAAGAAAAAGTTGGTCTAGAGGACCTCTAAAATCCCTTTCAGCTCCAAACCTGTGATCCTGTGATGCTTCTGTGTGTCAGAGTCAAGGTTTGGGCAATGGTAAGGTGGGCCAAACTGAGGAATTTAAGGGTTGGCAGCAAAAGGGCAGGGTGGAACAAAGGGAGGGGATTGGAGAGTTGGAATGCATCCAAGGGGTGTTTATTTTAGACACAGCACGATAGGTATGAGCACAAAGATCGATGGGAAGGATAAGGAAAGGAATAAATATCAAGCATCTATTATATGCTTGGCACTATGTCAAGTGCTTTAAAAGTCTTATCTCATTTGACCCTCTCAACAACCCTGGAATATAGGTGCTGTTATCCTTATTTTTTCAGTAGAGGAAAATGAGGCAGGCAGGGATTTAATGAATTGCCCAGCTAGGAAGTATCTGCTGTATATATTTCTATATGTACTTACTCTCTTGCCCCTTGGAAGTAGGGATTATTTCATTCATTGTATTTATATCTATTTGTGTCTCCACTGCCTAGTGTATGATATGTGCTTAGAGAATTATTGATTCATTGACCTGGCTAATAGAGAGGCGACTCTTTAAGACCCTGAAGGCTTTTGGAACTAGAGGGATACTAAGTGGTCATCTCGAGTCACTTCCCATTTCATACCTAGATCTTTTGGTCTGGGGAAGAGAAGGTCTGAAAGGGTAGGGCATTAGAGTTGTCTTTAATTCTGAGGGACTTATGAGAAAGAACACAATCCACATCCAGAGAAAGAACTGTGGGAGCAGAAATGCAGAAGTAAAACAACTGCTTGAACACATGGGTCAATGGGGACATGATTGGGATATTGACTCTAAATGATCATTCTCGTGCAAATATCAATAATATGGAAATAGGTCTGGATCAATGACACATGTAAAACCCAGTGGAATTGCTCGTTAGCTCCAGGAGCGGGAAGGAGAAAGAGAGGGAAAGAACATGAATCATATAACTATGGAAAAATCTTCTAAAATAATTAATTAAATAAATAAACTGGAAAAAAAAAAGAATGTCAGCTGTGATCACACAGACACACACAAAGGAGTTGTCTTCAAGTATTTGATATGCTGATGAGTGGCCATCTAGGTTCCTTATTTTTGTTGTTCTTTCATTCACTTTTCAATCCTTTCCAACTCTTTGCAACCCCATTTAGGGTTTTCTTGGCAAAGATACTAGAATGGCTTGCCATTTCCTTCTCCAGCTCATTTTCCAGATGAGGAAACTGAGGCAAATAGGGTTAAGTGACTTGCCTAGAGTCACACAACTAGTAAGTGTCTGAGGCTGGACTTGAACTCAGGAAGAGGAGTCTTCTTGACTCCAAGCAAAGCATTCTACCTACTGTACCACTATTCACACTATTCGCACAATTCTAATTATTAAATGGCTATTCCTTAGAAGGAAGTGAAACCTTTGTTTCTGTTACTTACACCCATTTGTCTTGATTTTGTCTTCTGGGGCCAAGCAGGATATATTGAATCTCTCTTCCAAGTGACAGCTCTTCAAATATTTGAAATCAGCCTCTTCTTCATGTGCCCCGCTATCTCTCCCCACTCAAGTTTTCACTTTTCTCTTTTAGACATGAGGGAAGCCAGCTAGTCCAGAGCCAGCTAAAGCAGAGACAGCATGCCAAATTCATGCCAAAGTAGAAGGGAAGCTCCCTGAATGCTGCACAGAGCCGGGGGTCGAGTGGAGGCTGCAGGGGGCAGCAGCAGATGTGTGAAGCAGCAGACTGGAGGATGCCAGAAAGCTGCCAAGATTAGCAAACGATCCTGGGGTGCGACTGTCTGGGCGACTCTGGGGCTCGGAGGGAAGGGAGTCCTGATTGCTGCATCAAACAGCTGTGGCTCTGTTCAGAGCCCTTTAGTCGAGAAGCATCTGGGAGACCATCAGGGACCTTCCCATCAGCAGCCTGGGTCAGGAGAGGCTGCCTAGGCATGGAATGGCCCCTCCTGGTGGGTTAAGCATTGCCCTCTCCTGGTATCTTCAAATCAATTGAAAATGGAGCACAGGTTTGCCTCTGGTGCTCTGAACCATAGTAGACACTTAATGAATGTTGAATTGGATTGAATTGGTGATGGGCCGCTGGGGCTTGTGGGGCCAATGAGGGAGTAGGGATGCAAGACAAACAGGGACTTAATTGGTTCCATTCAGGGAAAATGCTGATACCCTGGTTCTATTCTGGTTTGGGGAAAGATACAGTTCAGTTCCCAGTCCAAGCTGCTGCCTTAAAATTAAAGTCTAAATTCCTAAGGTTGGCATGCAACCTCCTTTATGACACGCCTCTGGGGACCATGGGTCAGCTGAAGGGTCTAGAACTGTACAGCTTGGGGAAGAGCCCCTCTGGAAGGGTAAAGCATTAGAGATGACATAAAATGTATAGCTAGAAAAAAAACTATAGATGTCTAGACTCACCTCATCTTATAGATAGGGAAGTGGAGTCTCAGGGAAAAGAAGTGACTTGAATACATCAGAGTTGGGATTTGATCCTGGGCTCTCGGATAACAAATCTCATCCAATTGCATTTGAAGGATTGTCATGTGGAAGTGGGAATAGACATGCTGTTTGGCTCCTAAGGTGGAATCTGGAGCCATGAGGGGAGATTGGAAGAAAGCAAAATTCATCTGGATATAAGAGAAAACTTCTGAACCAGAAGAGCTGCACAAAAATGCAATGGGTAGTGAGTTTCCTGAGACATTCTTGCTCTCAACAAAGGCTAGATGACCCCTGTCAGGCATGTCATCCTGCATCAAGTAGGGGATGGACTACATGGCCTTTAAGGTCATAGAAGCATCCATTTAGAGTTGGGAGGGAATTTTTAGTCTTCTAGTCCAATTCCTTCATTTCACAGATGAGGAAACGTAGCTACATAGAAGTGGCCTGGCTTGCCCAAGGTCATACAGACAATGAGTGGGAGAAGTAAGATTCAAATCCATCCCTTTTGACTCTAGATTCCACAGCACCATATTGCCTCCCACTCCTAACAGGAAGATTCTAACTGTCCTTTCCCACATCCACTGCAGGAACTCTTTGTTTTAGACAAACTGTTCTCACTGTCTCTGGCACACTCATCCATTCGTTTAGTAAATATTTATCAAGTGCTTATTACATGAAAGGGCCTTTGCCAGCCCCATGCCTCAGCTCATGCTGTTCCCCAACACTTGAAGTACTGCCCCCCGCTCTACTTCTCTGCACAATCCTCCTCATCCCAGAATGCCCAAAGCAAGTCTTAGTTCCTCATTGAAGCCTTTTGTGATCACAGTAGCCCAATGATCTCTTTTTGATCCCTTGGAGCTTGGACCACTCACTGGGCACTCACTGTAGACTTCATCATGTTTTTATATGTATGACCTCAATTAAACCTCGAGTTCCCTAAATTAGGTAGGTATCTTATTCCTATTCATCTCTTCTGGTGTTTATCACAGAGAGATGAACATAGTTGGTGCCTGGTAAATATTTGTTAATTGACTGAATTTCGAGATGGGAGTATTGGTGGAAATCTTTGGTTAACTTTTTAATGCAGCAAAGGATAAATTTTGTGTCTCATCTAATTATACATTAAAATTTCCATTGTCTTCAGAATCAAGACCACCATTGGCATTTCCATTCCCACCATCATTATTCAGACCACCATCACCATCATCATCCCCATCCCTACCATAACCATTGACATTCCTGTCCACATCATCACCACCAATTATTCCTAGCTTTACCATTGTTAACATGTAGTTCTTTAAATTCTAACTAGTGATTTCCTCATAATAATTCTGTGAGCTAAAGGGGGCAACTTATCATATCCTCATTTTACAAATGAATAAAATGATGTCTCATGAGGGAAAGTGATTTGAATACAGTTCTTCTAACTCTGAGTTTAATGTTGTTTATTTTTCCTCTACTCCCCATTGCCCCCATACTCCTCCTCTTCCTCTTCCTTGTCAGCATCACCACCACCATCATCATCATCATCCTTCTCCTCGACTTTATCCTTCCCTTCACCTTCACCATCATTACCATCACCACTCTCATCATCATCATCATCTCTCCCCTACATGACTAATTCCTATATTTAATCTTATCATCCCAAACTCTAGCATAATCCAGGGGTTTGAATATTTTCTTATTAATTAATAGAATTGCAACACTTCTTTCTCAACAACTAATCAGTTGTCTTGAATCTTTACCTCACTTTATTGTTTACTAAATAAACTGGAGAAACCTATTTTCTCAATAGCAATCATATCTCCGTATTAAATCCCTTAATCTCCTGTGATTCAATAAACATTAAAATTACTAATTAGATACTTTAGCATCAATGAAATAAGTAAAAAACAATGATATAGATAATATTAAAATTATTTTGGCTGTGAAAAATATCAAGAGAAAAGTTAAATTCATTCTCTTATGGAATAAATTATGAGTGTTTTTTCTTTCTCCAATATTTTGCCATCTCAGTGAATTAAGAATGCATTATAAACTGCCAATTCCTTATAGACTTTCCACAGAATTCTTTTTATATTTATAGCAAGGGCTGCCCTCGATATGTAGGATGGAGATGTCATTGTATGACTTCAAGGGAGGGAGAATAAACCTTTCTATCCTCTTCTCTCTCCACTCCTCTCTAAGGGAGACTTTAATTCCTCCCAGAAGGAGAAGCAAGATGTTGGGGCCAGATATTTGAACATTCTACTCTACTCAGATAGAGTGGGAACTGGGCTGTGATTATATCTATCTGCTCTCTTAAATGTTATTAGTCTAGGGGGTGTGATTTTTGAGGTTCAAACTAAACTTCCTATCACTGTTCATTCGTGGGGAAAAGAGGTCCCAAGTTTTATTTCCAAAGTTTGACCCTTTCCCAGCAGATGCAAGTTCCACATTGAGCACACATAGTAAGTAGCAAAGAAACCTATTTATCCAAGAAGATAGCAAAACATAAACCAGAAAAAGTATACATAAAAGAATCATATACCAGTGTAGTGAAAGAGCTCTCCCATTGGGAGGGTGGTAACTCAACTCAAACAAAAGAGACATTCCTAGATCTAACCCAACAATAAGTTCTCTGAAGTCTCCATTGTAGTAAAGCTGGGGATAGGGTTAAGATGGAGACAACCAGTTTCTCTTCTGTTGACTTCTTACAGAATCTTTTATTTCAGCATAATGAAATGGAATTGACAACTTCCATCTTTTCTCTCAAAGCTGGAAACCAGAAGAGTCCAATGCTACTTTAGACTCAAAAGGGACTGAAGACCCCACGAAACTGAAGGTGCTTTAAAAAAGTGAAGAGACTGAAAAGATTGGAGACCTCCCCTCTCCCACCATCATTGACTTTATCCTGCATCCCATCCCCCTCCCCAGGCAGGCACAGGCCATTGATCTCTAGCAATGAGGAGATGCCATCCCAGTGGGCTTTGAGACTCGGTTTCCATGATATTTCTTCTTAAAATAACAATAATATAATTCTGACTAGAAAGATTACTTCACCTCCCTTGATTTCATATCTTCTTAGTTTACCTCAAAGATTTTCACAGTTAAAAGAAAGAAAAAAAGAAAACATATACACTCTCAGAAAACTAGATAGCGGAGGAGCCATCTGTCTAGTGCCTAGATCTCTGCAAGACGAGGATGTTATGGGGGCTGGGAGTGGGATGGATTGTCCCAGCCCATTGTCAAGTGGATGTTATGGAGAGTACCTGCTGACTCCATGGGGGTGTGGGAATGCTTCATGGGATGATGGTTACAACTGCCATTCTAAATTTCTAGCCCAAATTACTTTTAATCTTCAATATTCTATTTAACTTTTAAATATACAATAATAATATCAGTAGTCTCTGTGATAAAACCTCATAAAATAGGCTTAAACATTCTCATCCTAGGTGATGGCTCTTTTGGGTTCATAGACTCAGAGAATCCCAGAGCTAGGTGGAACCTACCAGGGTTCTTGTCCCCATAAATGGTCATCATGCTTCTGCATGAAGACCCGAAATGATAAAAAGCAAAAAACAAACAAACTCCAAAACCTTATTATTTCCCAAACCAGCACATTCTACTTTGGAACAACTAGTGTCATAGAGTATTGAAGTTGAACTAAATGATCTCTAAATTTCCTCCCAGTTATATCACTTTAAAGAGAAGAGAACCAAATGAAGTACATATGGGTTAAAGGAATTGATCCTAGTCACATAGCTTAAAAATGGCAGAACAGGGATTGAAATCTCTAGGATTATTAGAAAATTCTTCCTAAAATGATCTGGAGAAAGAACTGTGGGAGTAGACACACAGAAGAAAAACAATTCCTTGATCACATGGGTTGATGGGGATATGATTGGGGATGTAGACTCTAAATGATCACCCTAATACAAATATTAATAATATGGAAATAGGTCTTGATCAATGACACATATAAAGCCCAGTGGAATTGCATGTTGGTCATGGAAGGGGAGTGGGAGGAAGGGAGGGAAAGAACATGAATCATGGAACCATGGAAAAATTTTCTTAATTAATCAATTAAAAAAAAGTTAAAATGAGCTGGAATCTCCCTGTCACTTCCACTTATCACTCCTAATTGTATCTTCTGGAGCAAAATCTAACGAGCCTAATCCCTTTCCTACATGATCATTGCTCTCATATTACCGTTAGTCAATTAGCAAATCAGTAAACATTCATTAAGCTTCCACTATGTGCCAGTGACTGCCCTGTCCATACACAGACCACATCATCTTTAGTGTTTGGGCTTTGGCCTGATCTTATATTTGAACTAAATACCCCCAGTTCCTACAATTAATCAATTCAATTAGATTCAATAGATATTGTACATTTTGTCTCTACATGGTCGGTATTGAATAAATGCATACTTAATTTTTGATTGATTATTTAGCTCAAAGCTCTAAGGTTTCATACAGGAGGCAATACTGGAATTTGATTCTGAAGGAAATGGGGGTATTTCAAAAAGAGAATTGAAGGAGTAATTGTTCTAGAGGATATAGCATAGAGATTCTCTTTATCATCCTGGACAACTTACTCTGCACCCACTCTAGCTTGCCAATGTCTCCCATAAAGGGGAGTTCCCAGATCTAGATACCAATGAGGTTTTTGCCAGGCCA
The DNA here is from genome assembly GCF_016433145.1 of Gracilinanus agilis. NCBI lineage: Eukaryota > Metazoa > Chordata > Mammalia > Didelphimorphia > Didelphidae > Gracilinanus > Gracilinanus agilis. Next base: position 68,502,127 of record NC_058132.1, read on the forward strand.
GAGGATATGAAGACTGTGCCTTTCAGGTCATATTAATTATATTTTGTGCACCTTCTGGGGGGATATGGAGGAGCAGGTAAACGGGAGTATTATTTATTGAATCTATCATTTTTTGGGGGATTGGAGAGTTCACATAGTTCCTAGAGTGATGGGTCACTCAACGTTTTCTGCTCTTTTGAATAGCAATGCATTTGAGCTGATCTCCTGATTGCTTTTTGATATGATAGGAATGATCTTTGTTGGTACAGGGCAGATAGAATTATAGATGAAAGTAGGTTCCTGGGAGGTTCAGACAACAATCCTCTAGGACAAGAAACGAGGCACATCATACGTCTGGGAAGAAACCCCAGAATCCAAGTATCCTAGAATGCCAGAGCAGAAAAGACTCTGTCAGAGCTGGGAGAGACCAGAGAATGGAGAATGTCAGAATAGGGAGAGCCCCTAGAACAGAGAATGTCAGAGCATGGAGGGTCCTTTAGGACACAGAATGTCAGAGCATGGAGGGTCCTTTAGCACGCATAATGTCAGAGCTGGGAGGGACCTTAGAAATTAGAATGTCAGAAGTAGAAGGAATTTTAAGGTTAATTTAGTCATTTTATACAAGGAAAAGAGTCCCAGAGAAGTTAAATAACTTAGTATCAGACAGCTAGATGGAGGAGCCATCTGTCTAGTGCCTGGATCCTTGCAAGATGATTCTTTGGGGATGTTATGGGGGCTGGGAGCGAGATGGGTTGTCTCAGCCCACTGTCAAGTGGATGGATATGGACAATCAGGCTTCCCAGGATTCCCACGACTGATTGTGTGGCTTCAGTCCTAGACTACTGTTGTCTTTTCAGTTTGTACTTTTGTGTGTGTGTGTGTGTGTGTGTGTGTCAGGGCTAATTATTCTTGTAAATCAGGCATAAACTCAATTGTTTCTACTTGTAGGAGTATAAAAGCCCTCTACATATCAGTGCCCTGGGCCAGTGCCCTTCTCAGACTTCCTCTTTGAGCAGGTTAGACTTGAGTTTGATTTGAGCCCTGGTGTGATTACTGGCCATTGACCCCTTTCTCCCTTTAGCCCCTTCCCTTCTGCCACACAACTGGGGTATTTGTCCCTAGGCACCATTCCCCTGCTCCTCTGGGTTTCCCAGTCTCATGGCTCCTCTTTCTGGCACCTCCATTCACTGTAAAATCTACTGTCATTATTTTCTGTTAATAAAGTGGGACAAACTTAAGATGCTTAAGTGTTGATTAAAGGCTTTGATCTCAGCAAGTGAGATTAGGGTCCATCTGCTGAAAAGGCTTCACTTTGTGAAATGCATATTCTGAGTTTGCATAATCCCTCCTGTTAATGTGGTGTCAGATCTGGTGTTTTATTAGCAGAACACGAGTGTCTTTCCTCCAAGCCTGTCGGCTCTCTCTCTTGTTTTCTCCTGATCCAGGCCCTGCAGTCAGCATGGGTTATGGAAATCAGGTTGTGGCCTGCCTTGGGTACTCATCATCAGGACCTCTGGGGCTCTCCAGCCTGGACCTTTTCCTTCCCTATTACCCAATCGTGTGGGGCAAGTGTGAGTAGATGTGATGGACCATTGGGCAGGAGATGCTTGGGAATGGCAAAGATGGGACAGAAATGAAGGCAAAGTCTCAGAAGTGGCCGGGGAAGGCTAGGCCTGTCTTAAGAGAGACCCTGAGAGACAGTCAGGCTATCTCCAGGGCTCAGAGGGAAACAGTGGCTCAGGATCAGAACAGAGGCAAGAAAGTCAATTCACAGAATGTCAGAGCTAGAAGGGAAATTAGAACACAGAACCAGAACTAGGAGGGACCCAAGAACATGTAATGTCAGAGCCCGGAGGAGCCTTAGAACACAATATTAGAGCTAGGAGGACCCTTAGAATGTAGAATATCAGAGCCAAGAGAGGACTTAGAATGTGAAATGTCACAGCTCGGAAGGTCTTGGAACACAGGATTTCAGGAGAGATCTTAGAACAGAGAACATCAGAGCTAGGAGAGGTCTAGGAAAATAAAATGTGAAATCCAAAAGTTCAAAACCATAAAAATTCAAATCAGGAAGACATTGGAACATAACATCATTTATTTAGAATTGAAAGGGACCTGAGGCCTGGAAGAAGGCTTAGAACATAAAGTAGGCTCTATGGACCTGATTTTCTCAGAGACCTGCTATCTCTACCTCTTGGTGATCCTGAATATTAACCTGTATATTTCTTCCTCCGTGAATAGTGCTTCATCTCCTTTTAAGCTCCTCATATCAAATAACTTTTACAAAGAAATATATACTTTGATACAAAAATACAAATATTCCTTCCCTCCCCTTCCCAAATATATATCTGAGGGACATACTCCCCCTTTTCCTCCCAGTCTCTTGAGAGAGAGTGTTCAGACTTATCTAGATTCTGCCATAGCATGGCTCCAACCAAGTCCATATCCAAATGGATGAGTCTTTGGCTGCCACCTTACTAAGGCAGAAAGATGAATCCTCCCTGCTCAGGCCATTGGTGACAGACTGGATGCTGGTCCTGGATGCCAGAGGACTTTTTTTTTTCTTGGCCTTTTGAACCTTACAAGGTTGGAATTTCCAGTCCCTTCACCCAAAGGGGAAAAGAGGAATAGCAGAAGCAAAGAATTAAAGTCAATTTTACAGGTCTACATGGACTCAAAGGAAAGAAGGCTCAAGGCCTCTCCCCTTCGGGCATTGTCTCTTATTGGAAATGGGAAGCAAAGGAATGAAATAAGAGAGAACAGCCCAAAAGAATATTGGCCAAAGGTTTGAGACAGAGTATAGTGAGAAAAAACAGGCCATGGTGGCTAGGGTTTTCCTGATACAGGAGTCTAGGAATGCTCATCACCAGTCATCACAGGATGGCCCCAAGTTTGTCTAGGGCAGCAAGTCTGTTGGTAGGGCTGGGGTAGGTAGAGAAGTGATGTTAGAATCATCTTGACTGACTTCCTCATTTGTGTGTGTGTGTGTGTTTTACTCTGAAATTTATTTGATTTTTCTAGTCCCTTAAAAAAATACAATTAATTAATTAATTAATTAAGAATATTTTTCCATGGTTCCACGATTCATATTCTTTCCCTCTCATCCCATTCCCCCCTCCCAGAGCTGATGAGCAATTCCACTGGGTTTTACATTTATTATTGATCAAAACCTATTTCCACATTATTACTATTAGCAATAGAGTGATCGTTGAAAGTCAACATCCCCAATCATATCCCCATCTTTTTTTTAAATAAACCCTGACCTTCTCTTAGAATTAATACTATATATTAGTTTTAAGGCAGAAGAGTGGTAAGGGCTAGGCAATAGGGGTGAAGAAGTGACTTGCCCAGGGTCACACACCTGGGAAGTGTCTGAGGTCAGATTTGAACCCAGGACCTCCCATCTCTAGGCCTGACTCTCATTCTGCTGAGCCACCCAGCTGCCTCCAACTTCCTCATTTCTTGGGTAAGAAACATGAGATCCAGAAAAAGAGAAGATTTATTCAGAATTACCTATATAGAAAGTAGCAGAGCAACAATTGGCGCCCAAGCCTCCAGTCTCTCCCTACAATTTCTCTCTCTTACCCATCCATCTCTTCTCAGACTTTAGTCTTTATTAGCTGGCTGGGTAGAGCTGATAGAGGTCAGGACTTGGAGACCTGAGTGTCTAATAACTATGGAACTTGGATTAAGTCATTTAAGCCCTCTGTGACTCAATTTCCCCAAAAGGGATAATAATAGCATCTCCCTCTCACAGGGAGATGGTGAGGATCAAATGTGTTAACATTTATAAAAGCCTTTGCTTCTCTTTAGCATGTAGATATTCTTATTTGTACTTGGCAGGGTCTTTCCTGCGGGTTGGGCCCCCCAATCTTCAGGTTTTCTGTCTCTGTGTCCTGCTTTCTTGTCTGGTGTCCCCTGGCGTTGGCACAGCCCGCGCTCTCCCCACTTGGCATTGTTTGGTCCTAAAGCCCTTTCCTGGAAGGACCTGAATCTGGGCTGGGGCTGCTGGACCAGGAGCCCTTTTCTAAGGAGCCCTTTTCCCTCCGGGGGAGCATGAACCCCGTTATTGTGCAGGGAGTCAAGAAGGCTTCGGCAGCAGCTTGGTAATTACTCTTCCCAAACGGATGGGCTGTTAATTTCCATGGTTAGCTAAGGACCATAAAGCAACAGGGTGGTTTTACACAGCTCTTGTCATCAGTTAAAATGGAGACACACCGAGAAATTTAAGTAAGACAGAGAAGGGAAGGGCTATCCCTAGGCAGGGAGGAACTCTCCAGCACCTGCTGGCTGGGGAGAAGCCAAGGGGAAATCCCAGAGAGCCCTCTGAAGTGCTCCAATGCTTTGGGCAGGTTCAGAATTGGAGTATCATCCAGGAGGAAGACTGCTCTTTGTGATTAGAGCTGTCCATCAGTGGACCCAGTCCTCTTGTGTTTTAGGTAGTGAGTTCTGCACCATGAAAAGTATTCAAGCAAAAGCTTAGTGACTACCAATTGGGAGGTCACTGGAGAAGATGGCAAGGTGGGGATGGGAGAGGTGGGTCTTTGCCAGGAAGAATATATGGGTAAGGTTTGGGGTAAGGAAGGGAGTTTAAATAGAAACTTTCAGCTCTGGTTTCTGTTGTTTTATACCTATGTGGGACTTCCTGAGAGAGAGAATATCATAATACATAATTGGAAGGCTTGAGTTTAAAGGGGCAGTTAGAGAGTACAGTAGAATGCCAAGCCTGGAATCAGGAACACCTGAGTTCAAATCTGGCCTCAGATACTTATTAGCTGTGTGACCCTGGGCAAGTCACATCACCCTGTTGGCCTTCATTTCTTTATCTGAAGAAGTCTAGACAAAGAAATGGTTAGCCAATCCAGTGTCTCTGCCAAGAAAACCCCCAAAGGGGTCCTAAAGAGTTGGAAACAACTGAAAAGACAAAACTACCATGACGAATTATTGACATGTCAGGAATAAGGAAGCAAGAACGCTACTGCCTTCTGGTCTAATCAGACCATATCCATATCTAGAACATCATGTTTAATTCTGTGCATCTCATTTCAGGAAGATGTCTGTGAGCAAGGGGGTGGGCATCCTTTAGAACATAACCTCCCTGCAAATAGGAATTGTCTCATGTCTTGTACTTAAATCCCCAGTTCCTGGAACAATGCTTGAGAGATAACGATAATGACTGATAATAGTAATAACAACACTTAAAATAAATTAAGAAATACTTGTTTGTTGATTGATCCAGAGGATGTTTCCTTATATTTCTTTCTTTTTCTTTCTTTTTTACTATACAATAAACATTTATTGAGTGCATACTTTCCTTATATTTCTTGCTTCTGTTCTCTCAACTCAAAACAACTTCTCTCCTGGTCCAAACCCTCATCACCTCTGGCCCATATTATTACAATAATTCCCTAAATGATCTTCCTGCCTCCTATCTCCCTTTTATCCAATCCATCATCCACCTAGATTCTAATTTTATATTCCTAAAACAGAGATATGATCATTGTATCCTCCTGTGCAAAAAATTTTCGATGGCTCCCTATTGCTTCTAAGATGAAATACAAAATCCTTAGCCTGGCATTAAAACTCTCCACAATCACACTCTCATCTACCTTTTTGGTCTGATTTCCTCTGATTCCCCTTCATATAGTCTCTATTTTAATTAAATTGGCCCACTAGCTATTCTCTATTTGTAGCATTCTGACTCCTGATTTAATTGTGATTGTTTGGTTTTTTTACTGGTTTCTGATTCTTTATGACCCCTTTTAAAGTTTTCTTGGCAAAGATCCTGGAATGGTTGGCCATTTTCTTCTCCAGAACATTTTACAGTTGAAGAAACTGAGCAAATAGGATTAAGTAACTTGTTCAGGGACATACAGTATGTGCCTGAGGCTGGATTTGAACTCAGGAAGATGAGTTTTCCTGATTTCAGGGCCCTGAACTCTATCCACTATGGTACACTTAGCTGCTGGACCTACCTTATTTAATAACTTCACACACATAGTCCCCTAGGTCTAGAATTAAGTCTTTCCTCAACTTAATTTCATAGGATTCCCCTCCTCTGTAGCATAGTTTAGCTTCCTTTGAAGCATATTTCTGAGACTTTTCTTGACGTTCCCTTACATCTCCCCTCCTCCCTATTTTCTATTTTTTATATACTAATTTATTATTTTTGTTTAAATATTATATTTTTAATTCTATAAACGTATCCTCTCATTTGATTGAAGGATTCGTGAGGACAGGGACGGTTTCATTTTTGGTTTTCTCTATCTACAGTGGCTTGAGCCCAATACATACTTAATAAATGGACCTTTATTGAATGAAGATGGTAAAAGATTGTAAGTTTATGTTACATGAGGCTCATTCAAAGGATCTGGGGAAATTTCCCTTGAAGAATGAAGGCTCAAGGGGATATGGCAGCTGGTTTTGTGGGCTGTCATCTCGAAGACTGATTCAAACTACAATTGACTCCAGAGGACAAAATGAATGAATGAAAGAAAGAAAAAAGCTTTTAAGTGATTATTAGGTACCAAGTACCATGTGAAGTAAGTCCTGGAGATACAAAGAGAAAAGCAACAGTTTCTGTTTTCACGGAGGTCATACTCTAAGTGTGGGAGACAATGAATGTCAGGAGGATTTAGTTATGAGGTGGATGGAAGGTAAGATCCAGATGTCCCCAGAGTCTATTGGCAGAGCAGATGGTAAGATCTGTAACCTTAGGATGCAGTAGCAGGGCAGATTGTAAGGTACAGGAGTCCATTTAATGCAGTGGTTCCCAAACTTTTTTGGCCTACCGCCCCCTTTCCAGAAAAAATATTACTTAGCACCCCCTGACACATATATTATCACTGCCCCCTTACAGTTATTCAACTCCCCTAAATGCACCTATGGCCATCACTGCCTCCCTGGATCGCTGCAGCACCCACCAGGGGGTGGTGGTGCCCACTTTGGGAATCACTGATTTAATGGGAGGGCTTGTTGGTGGCTCCCTGATCCTCCATGCAGGAAGAATAATTGTGTCCACAGATGAGTAGGGAGAGGCCAAAGGGCCCTGACCCACCAATATTGGATTTCTTCCCTCTCTTCCTCCATCCTGTCTTCACCTCTTGCTCACCAACCCCTGGGAATAAGGGAATGGTCCCAAGGGTTGGTGTGGGGATGGGGGTCAATATCTAACCAAACTGTAAAGGAGAAATTCAGGTGGGAAGTTGTATGACGCCTCCCTCTAAGCCTTTCTGGTTCAGGTTGAGAATGGCAGGAAGGTTGATGGGGTTGTGGGCAGGGAATCCATCACATCTGCTCTTAGAGGGCCCTCTGGATGGGCATGAGTAGTAATGAGCAGAAAATGCAGAGATACAAGTAGAAGAGAGCTTCACCATATTCACTGTAGATAGGCTCTTCCAGAGTCATTAAAGTCCAGTGGCAAGACAAAGTCAGGACGACTGATTATGGCCTGGGATGCAGTGGATAACCTTGGCATCTTTGATGTCTAACCAAACTCTAAGCACTCTACAGTACCTGCTTCAACTGCTTCCATGGCTGTTCTCATCACATGCTTGAGGTGGACATTCTTTCAAGACCCTCATGGGTTGCCCTCATCAGTTGTCCTCAGACTCTTTTAGTCTGCCTCCAGAGATGGTTTTCCATAATGTGGCCACTGTGCATGTTACAGCTTTGTGGAGCCACAGATGAGAGCTGGTGGCAGGTAGACATCAAAGAAAGGTGAGCATCCCTGAAAAGGGTTTGGTAAGCACTCAACCAGATACATTAGTTATCCCTAAACTTCCCATTATACTGTCTGATTGTAGTAGGTGCTTAATAACTGTTTATTGACTCTGACTATGACCAAGTGTAAGGGGGTAAAAGGGATTTTATGGGATCAACATGTTAAAAGATGCTCACCAGAGGATTGAACTATTATCTATCCTCAATTAAGAATAATCTCAAGTCAAAATTGACTTTTATGGAAGTTTATTTACAATTAGGAAGGTTGAAGGTAGAGAAATTGAGAGAGAGAAATTCTGGCCTGGACCAGAGGCCTGAACCAGGTAAGAATTTAGAGGCCCCAGCAGAGGAGCACAGAGGTTACTTAAACAAGGCTTCTAGCCACAAGGCCTTTCACAATTAGAGAGGCAAGAGAGGCCTCCTTGAGCCTAGAGCCTCCAGAAATGCCAAAAGAAGAGAAAGAGAGTTAGCCTAACTTAGCCACATGACAATTCAAAGGGAAGCAGTCAGAGGTCCCACCAGAGATCCTTCTACACCAAGTTCCAAACGCCAACTCCCTCCACAGGAAGTTACCATCATATTTAAAAGATAGAAGCTTTTGTCACTTCCTGTATCCACCTTCTAATTTGCATGTCCAATCACAATAGATGATTCTCATAGTACTGCCTAGGGGGCGGTCATTTGATTCTGATTCGTCCCTCACTCTAGCACATGTGGGTCACAGACCTCCCAGCATTAGAGGTGCTCTCACCTTTGGTGATTAAATATAAAGATGGGCAGTGTAGACTTAATCTAATTATCACACAAGGCAACAAGTTGAGTCTTCAACTATTTATTAAGCATATAATAGATGAAATTCTTTTTCAGGTATGAATAAGACTAGTTGGTCTCTGAGGTCCCTCCCAATTCTCAACTTCTGCAATTCTATAATTTTGATTCTGAGAAGTCTATTCTCACAGCCACAGTAGCCTGAAGTCAACTCTCTTTAGTGCTATAAATGGTGCAGGTGCCCTCTTATCTCTCAGTTATTTATGTTGGGGATTGAAACAATGGACATTTGGGGAGCTGAGATCACCTTGATTTTCATTTTTCACTTGAGTGTGTGGGAGTTTGAATTCACAATGGCCAAGAAGCTACTTAAGAGGATGGAGACATGGCACTACTTAACAGGAAACAGTCTAAAGCTGCAAATTGTGAGACAGGAAAAGGGAAACAAGATCTCTCCTGATGCTTAGCATAAGACCTGGCACCACACTGGATGTGCTTAATAAATACTTGTGGATTAACTGCTTCTTTTCTTTGCCCTTGGGAGAAACTTCCTGCTAGAAGACTTGAGGGAAGGGCAAGGAACAGGGAGGTACCTTTCTGCAATACTGGCAAGAAGGAGTAGACAGTCACAGTGTTTAGACTGACACTGTAGGCACCACTGATGGTGCTACCTGGCTGGGCAGCTATGTGTGAGAGAGGAAGCCAAGCACAATGCACAAAGACATAAGCCTAACCTTGGAGACCTGAGCTTAGCCTTGGAGCAGCAATGTAGGCTGCTGCCATGATGGCAGGAATTAAAGGCTGGCCCTGGAATGGAGGCAGAAAACCTCAACAGTTGGTGAGATTTGGAGGGAGAACAGCTTTTTCTCTTCCTCTGTCTAGATCTCTCCATCTTTGTCTGTCTGTCTGTCTCTGTCTTTCTCAGTCTCCTCCTCCCATTCGATATAAGTTCCTGACTCAAAGACTTTAAGAAGAATCACAAACATACAGCTTCTTTTCCTCTTAATTCTTCCTCCGTGGTGGTAAGTTAGGACAGCTCCATGGAAGAAAGCCTCAATTTGAGGAAACAGTTGGCACTTTTCTGTGGTTTCTATTTTGTACAAAAAATAAAGTGGCCAGAGAATACTGATCATCTGTTTTCTATGAATGTTGGGGTGGGGTTTGATTGAGAAGGGAAAATCACAGCTGTGGGGTGGGGGCACAGCAAGTCAGAGATTTTCCTATATATAGACATTCTGGAGTCATGTGTCATACACCCCAGATCAATTTTGATTCTAGGCAATGGTTTTTCCGCTCTCCTCTCCCCACCTCAGCCTGTCCAGCTGCCTGCCTCAGCCTAGTAGGAGGAGAAAATACCTTGCATGTGCCTCAGAGAAACCTTGACAAGACCACTGGACCAGTGCCATGAGTAGAGTCCCACCTAGTGGGCAAATTATACATTATACTGTCTCATTGGTAAGTTAATAAAATGACACTCTGTCTTCCCATAGGCTTAAAGATGGAAGCTCATGAGCTGGTATGGACTGTTCTCACTGCTTCAATTTCCCAGGTGTCACATGAGATACTTACTGAGGGAACACAATGCCTACACACCTGTCACAGGAGTTAACGGCCAGCTGAGGACTTGTTTCTGAGACCCTCTGGTACTCTACAGATACTATACACACATACACACACACACACATACACACAGACAGAGACAGAGAGTGGGAGGGAGAGACAGACAGAGAGAGAGAGA
>NC_058132.1:68515084-68525602 GCF_016433145.1 Gracilinanus agilis
GGGGGTAGCTGGGTAGCTCAGTGGAGTGAGAGTCAGGCCTAGAGACAGGAGGTCCTAGGTTCAAACCCGGCCTCAGCCACTTCCCAGCTGTGTGACCCTGGGCAAGTCACTTGATCCCCATTGCCCACCCTTACCACTCTGCCACCTATGAGACAATACACCGAAGTTAAAGGGTCTAAAAATATATAAATATTGGGGCAGCTAGGTGGCTCAGTGGATTGAGAGCCAGGCCTAGAAACTGGAGGTCCTAGGTTCAAATCTGGCCTCAGACACTTCCTAGTTGGGTGGCCTTGGGCAAGTCACTTAATGCCACCCACTGCCTAGCCCTTACTGCTCTTCTGCCTTTGAGCAAATAGACAATATTGATTCTAAGATGGAAGGTAAGGGTTTAATATATATGTGTATATATATATATATGTAATCTGTATTTTATTTTTCTTTTTCCAATTTTTAATATGTCTTTTTAAAAAATTTGAGTTCCAAATTTTCTCTCTCCTGTTCACCCTTCCTTATTGAGAAGGCATGCATTTTGATATATCATACAGTAATGTGAAACATATTTCCATATTTGTCCTTTGGCAACTATCTTGGATCATTGTATTGCTGAGAATAGTTGTCATTCACAGTTGATCATTGTACAATATAATTGTTACTGTGTACAATATTCTCTTGGTTCCGCTCACTTCACTTTGCATCAGTTCATGTAAGTTTTTCCAGGATTTTCTGAAAGCATCCTATTTGTTATTTCTTATAGCACAATACTATTCCATCATAATCATATACCACAACTTGTTCAGTCATTCTCCAATTGATGAGCATTCCTTTAAAAACCTTGCTACCACACACACACACACACACACACACACAAACCAAACTGATAAAAATATTTTTGTACAAATAAATCCTTTTCCTTTGAAAAAAATCTCATTACTGGTTCAAAAGGTAGACACAGTTTTATGGCCTTTTGGGCATAGTTCCAAATCATTCTCCATAATGGCTGTACCAGTTCTAAAGACTCACAAACCATCCCTTGAATTTAACAATGGTAATTCTATCACTGTTTCACTGTGTGGGTGGGCAGTTCCTTCTCCGTGCCTCAATAAGGGCAGCTAGATGATACCGAAGATAGAGTATTGGACTTAGAGTTGGGTAGGCCTGATTCAAATCCAGCTTCAGATACATCTTAGCTAAGAGATCCTGAGCAAGTTACTTGACCTGTTTCAGGCTCAGTTTCCTCATCTGTAAATTGGAAATAAAAATAGTGCCTGTCTCTCAGGGTTGTCATGAGGATCAAATGAGATAATATTTATAAAGTGATATGTGAAGAGCTGCAGAAATACTAGCTATTATTACCTATAAAAATGAGAAGTTTGAATGAAATGATTCCTTTCTTGCTTGAATATCACATAAATCTTTGAAAGACGTTGTCTGTGACAGTAGCAATGTCTATATAGTATCAATCACAGCGAGTCATTTGTGTCATCTTGTTGCCTAGAACAGTTTTTCCATTGATAGTTCTCAGGATCTTGGCATCAGCTTCTGGGGTTGCTTTGGTTTGGTGGGTCCTTCAAAAAGACTCTGGTACTTGCATTGGCCCCCCCCCTGAATACTTCTCAGGTATAAAGGTCATTCCCCATAGCCATGACTGCTAAAAAGAGTCACATAGAGCAAAAACAGTAGCTCTTTCACCCAGAAATAGGTACCACAAAAAATAGCTGCTCTTTCCCCCCTATCATTTCTGGTGATTTGTTTTCTATGACCTTGAATGCCTCAGCTAGATCATTAAATTGTGTTTGTTTTGGGGTTGGGAGTTGGAACTTGTATTACTCTGAATAATTCATTCAGAGAAGGTTTTGGCAAACCCCTTTTTTCCCTTTATTTTTTAAACATTTCTGCCTTAGTATCAGTTCTAAGACAGAAAAGCAGCAAGTGTTAGGTAATTAGGGTTATGTGACTTGTCCAGAATCACATAGCTAGAAAGTATCTGGGGCTAATTTTGAACCACATCCTCCCCACCTTCTTTTATTTTGGATTTGCTCTTCATTAGTCCTAAAGGCACATGTGTCTATGCTATAGCATATAGGAAGGAGAGAAATTTATGAGGTACTGCTTGAAATCCTGCAATTTCAATTAATGTAATAAAAGGATGTTCTATCTTCTGATAACTTTATCATGGGAGAATAATAATAATTACTGACATTTACATAGTTTTAAGGTTTGCAGATTTAATTTGCTAACTCACTTGATCTTCACAACAACCCTCTGAGATAGGTGTTATCTTTGTTTCCATTTTATATATTAAAAGTTGAGGAATAGACATTAAGTCCAGAGTCATATAGTTATTAAGTGTCTGAGTCTGGATTCTAACTCCTGTTCTGATCCCAAGAGCAATACTCTATCCACCTAAGTGCCTCAGTGGTTCTTTGATTGATTACAGAATCAAGCAATCAAACTATCAAGGGTATAAACCATGTGGGAAGAATATCTGGACATCTCTATTGCATCAATTAATCAATCAAAAGTATACACTAGGGAAGAAAGCAGATGATGGCCACATATGAGATGCCTTGTGGTTGGCTGAAAAGAATCATTCATGCCCTCAAGTACTCTGTTAATCATTAAGTAACAGAATTTTGGAATTTAAGTTTGGAAGACAACATTCTAATAGCGGCTCTACCTGGTGGTGAAGATGTTCCAGTCAAAATTGACTGGGAAGGGGATAGAGGAACGTATTGCTGTCTTAACCCATTCCCCTTTACTAGAAGATTTCTACTTCCTATCAGCTCCTGGGGAGCAGTGTTCGTAGAAAAGCAGTGACCGAGGGCAGTCTAGAGTAGGATCCAAGAACAAAGTCAGCCTCAGGACCTTACAAGGATACCACCCTTATAGCCCAATAGAAAATTGTATTCATAGAAAGAGTGCCAGTGAAGACTCCACAAAAGGAGAAAAGGACTTCAAAAAACCAAGAAGTATCAATTAGCCTTTGCTTCTATAGTAAGTTGAGTCCACCGTCCCCAAGGACCTTGTATGTACCAGTAGACTGTGTTAGATTTTTTTGAAGTAGTATTATTGTTCCATCTCACTAAATATCCCCTTCTGAAAGTTACTTAATACTATCTTCCTCACTAGTCATTAACAGAGTGGGGAATTGTGGACAATAGTACTAGGGCAGGAGCCTTGATTGCTCAGGATTATCTCTAGAATCCAGAGGGGACAAGTACCTTAGTCTTCCCTTGGAGACTCACCTTTCCATTGGGGAAGGAACTGGGAACATGACCTTGGAAAGGTGAGAAAGATAGGTTGGGGCCAAGTTTAGAAAGCTTTTTAAACACCAAAGAGAGTAGTTTCTATTTTATCCTAGAAGTAATAGTAAGTCACTAAAATTTATTGAATAGGAGATTATGTGCTCAGATTGGTGCTTTAGGGAGATGGCTCTGGCAGCTGGAAAGAATGGATTGGAGAGGAGAGAGGCTGGATGCAGAGAGACTGGCTAGGAAACTATTTTAATAGTTCAGGAGAGAGAGGGGATGAATTAACTAGTGACCATAGGACTAGAGATGAAGGAATGGATTGGTAAGACAAGAAAGACAAAAAAACCCAAAGGTCCAGATGGAATAGAAGGGGTTAGAGTTAGGTCAATAGCAGAAAAACTGCACTGGAAAGAGTGAGAGGATCTGGGTTTGATTCCTGTCTTTGACACTATTTATCTGACTCTGGACAAGTTATTTAACTTTCCTGGGCTTTGGCCTTGATAGTTTCTAAGGTTCCTTCCAGCTCTAGATCTGTAATTGTGAGGGCACCAACTGTTTGTGAAAGGATGGGAGGAAGGATGGAGAGGTATTAGAGATGAGTATAGCCAAGTACACAAAATTCACACTAGGACCAGAGCTATTCTCTGGCTGTTCCCTCTGACTCTTAGGGTAAACATCTCTTGCTTCTTCATACTTTCTTCACCCTTGACTCCATCCTGTCCTCCTCTTCCATTTCTGCATAAGGCCAGCTGGCAGCCCCCTTCAGAGCCCAGCAATCACTCTTCCACAAAACTGAGCCTGGTTAGCCTGGCATCTCACCATCTGCAGCCTCCAGCCTCCAGCATCCTATGGGGGACTAAGCTCATCTGCTCTGAGCAACTACTCCCCAGCCAAATGCTCCCCAAGGTCAGATTCCTGATTCCTACTCACATTGAAGTCAGTTTTATCCTCTGTCCCCTTACCCTTCCTCTTCCTAGTATCCAGGGAGAGTTCTTCCCAGTATTATAATGTCAGGAAGGATATAAAACTGGATGGTGTTAGAGGTCTCTTTTAACTCAAGGACTCCATTTTTTGGTGGTTCTGAGCTGACTTCTTTCCCATAATAGTGAAGAATGGAGAGGGAAAGAATGATGAACCTCTGTTCCTTCCACCACAGCTTTTCAGAATTATCTTCATATTCTGAAGCTTATTTTTAACATATATATGCATGTATATAAAATTTATTTGTATTTATATAATTTATTTATATTGATATCTATTATTCTGTCTTAGAATTGATATTAAGTATTGGTTCCAAGGCAAAAGAGCAGTAAGCGATAAGCAAATGGGGTTAAGTGACTTACCCAGGGTAACACAGGAAGTGTTTGAGATCACATTTGAACCAAAGACCTCAGGTCTCCAGTCTACTGAGTCACCTAGATGCCCCCACAGATGCCTTTTTAATGTGTATCCCTCAAAGTCCAAGCAATAAATTGATTAGAACTCTACTGGACTTAGGTCAAAGTGGAACAAGGTCAGGAAACCAAGGGATCTGGGTTGGGTAAGTTATTTCCTGTGTCTTCTTATTCCTATAAAATATGGAGATTGGAATAGATGGTCTTGAATGACTCTTCAAACCCATTCTCTGAGCTTTTGAAGTCTGAGTAGGATTGAATGGGCTAGTGAACATTGGTTTGGGAAACTCTTTGAAGGTAAGAAGGTGACATGACAATTCCTATCAAATTCCTATCAAATTCCAAAGGCTTTGAAGTTGAGCATTCCAGCACTGGACCTACTTACTATAGAGAGAAGATTTTCTGCCTCTTGAAGAACCAGGAAGGCAATTCATAGGATTTCATAGTGTCCTAGTTAGAGAAAAAGTCCAACTTATTCATTATTAGTTATTTATATATTGCAGGCTTAATGAAAAGGGATTTGCTTGATAGGTAAGTTCCAAAACATGTTTCACCTTGTATGGGGGGGGGGGGAGTCTAAACCACAGCACTGGACAGTGACTTTTAGGGGTCTTATATAAGGATAGGAGGGAAAGAGGAGCTCATGTGAATGACAGAGCCTGAGGGGAAGCTAATGAGTTCTTCAAGGTCTTTCTTACTAAATATTTGATTGTAGAATTCTGTGGTTTTTTTGTCTTGTGAGTCCTCTGTAGTAAGTAAAAAAAAGTCTGTTCCAGGTTCAGTCTCCGTATTATGCACACACTGAGCACCTGTAGAAGATTTGGAGATCCTCCCAGACCAGACCCAAACTATACTTCAATTTTATTTTGGGGTTCTTTCTAGGGTAGACCAAGTGGAGGCAACAAGGCAGAGAAGAAAGAGGGATGGAGGATGAGATATTGAACATTTAGGGTCAACTTCCCAGGAGATGGCCTGGCCCATATGAACCTAGAATCTTTAGGGGGAGGGATAGATACTGCCCATCATAAAGAAAATGGATATTTTAATGCATCAAACAAATAAATAACTTTAAATAATGAAAAAGAATATGTGGTACTAAAGTAGAAATAAAAAAAACACTATAAGGATAAAGAAAAAAGGAGCTATTCCTGACACTCTGTTGGGTTCTCTGAAATCAGTCATTTATAGTAGAAAAAGTTAGAATATGACATTTTGGAACTAGAAGCGGCTTTAGGATATAGACTATTAGAACTGAAAAGGAATGCTATAATCAGTCACATTTATTAAGTACTTACTATGTGCTGGGCTTTGGGTAGCTAAAGGTCACAGTGGATAGAGTACCAGGTCTGAAGTTAGGAAGACTCACCTTCCTAAGTTCAAATCTGCTTCAGATACTTACTCGCTATATGACCCTGGGCTAGTCACTTAACCCTGTTTGCCTCATTTTCCTCATCTATAAAATGAGCTAGAGAAAGAAATGACAATTACTACCTAATAACTTTGCTAAGAAAACTCCAAAGGGAGTCATGAAGAGCCAGACACCACTGAAAAAGGACTGAACAACAAAAATGCAAAAATGTACCAGGCAATATGTTAAGTGCTGGGAATACATATATAAACAGAAAGATAGTTCCTGCTTCCAAGGAACAGTGGAAAACAACATATAAAAGGAAAATCCAAAAAGTTAAGAGGATGAACCAAAGGGATTCAGTTCAAGGTAAAGGAAGGACTGAGTACACCTTAGAGAGGAATAAGACACAGCTGGCCTGGATGCCCTCCTTAAATGGACCTTCTGGGAAGAGCATCCAATTGGAGAAAGAGGTCTCTGGAAGTCATCTTTTATCCCTTTATTTTACAGATGAGAAAACTGAGGCTTAAAGAGGGGAAGTGAATGACCAAGAATTCTAGAACTAGAATCTAAGACTCCTGACTCCAAGTCTCATGCCGTTTCCCATTTCATTAGAACACCTCTCCTTCAAGGAGCCTGAAACAGGGAGAAGGACCTTTTGCCTCAGATACTTCTTAGCTATTGTCAGCCATGAAAGCTTGAGCTGATACGCCTGACAGCTGGTCACATTGGTTTTGCTCCCTCTCTTTCTATCTCTTCTACTTACCTCTTATCTCTAACTATTGTAGTTAGAACTTTAGGAATACAAGATGATTTTGTCAAATGATCAATTGGGGAGACCAGTCTCCCAAATGATCACAGGGGGGGTTGTGATAATTAAATTAAGTCTACACTGCACATCTTTATATTTAATCACAAAAGGTGAGAGCACCTTCCAATTCTGGGAGGTCCTAAACCATGTGTGAGAGAGTAACAATCAGAATCAACGGATCGCCCCCTACACTTTCTATGAGAAAGCATCTATTGTGATTGTACACGGAGGCTAAGGGAAGGCACTGGAAGTGACATATATGTGGCTGCTTCCAAAGAGGGAGTGGAGTGAGTGAGGCTACAGCTGGTTTGGTGAAGGGGACTTGAGGGAGCTTTGCTGGTTCATGACCGAGACTGTTCCATGTGGTGAGTTTAAAGACTGAATCTTCCTGAACTTCTATTAATAAACTTCTTTTTATAGACTCTGTGAATGAAGTTTGCTCCGTTCACCTCTGGGCCTCAGACCCTTTAACCCTCAGCTGAGGGTTAAGATCTACCTGGACTAATCTTATTTCCGTATTTCCTCTCTCTCTTCTCATGTAAATAAATTTCCATAAAAGTTAATTTTGATTTGAGATTATTCTTAACTGAGGATTGATAATAGTTCAATCCTCTGGAGACCATCTTTCATATATTGAACCCATAAAACCCCTTTTTCACCCTTACACTATGTGATCCTGGACAAGTCATTTAACCTCATTTACCTAGCCCTTATCTTTCTTCTAACATAGTATCAATTCTAAGACAGAAGATAAGAGTTTAAAAAAGCAGCTGCATTGCAGCTTCTCTGTCTTAAAACTGGATAATCAATCAAATCCATAAAAGTGTCTTGTTTTTGATAGAATATTGGAGATTGCGCAGTCCAACCTTCCCATTTTACAGAGGGGGAAACTGAGGTTCTGTGAGGAGAAGCATCTTATGAATTCAGTGACAGAGCTAAGACTAGATGCCAGGACTCCCAACTTTGGAGACAGCAACTTCCCTTCTTTGTAATGTTTCCTCCATACTCCTCCTGAGGCTGGCAAAGGTTTGCAAATCCTTTCTTGGTCTTTTATAGAATTGTATGTTTTCCCCTTCTCCATTATCAATCATTACATTGTTCCTGGCAGGATTGGGGCTCTCTGGAAAATGAAGACATTATGGATTGGTCATTAATTGAAAAACACTCTAAACCCTTTGAGGATTAAGGAAGACTAATGTTTGAAGAGTAGATTCCCTGAATGGTCTCCCCTCTGACTGGCTGGAGTCATCGAGGGGCCAGGGTAGGTGCTAGATTAGAAGAGAGGGAGAAAAAATGATTTTCAAAGAAGCAGCCTTGATGAGTAATTATAAATAAAGACTCAGAAGAAGTCTAAGCTCTTGGGACTGACATGAAGGAGAGGCAGCAAGATGGATGCAGGTGTTGATTGCCTGCACTCAGCTTGCCAAGATTATCTGGGAGGGGAAGGAGCATGGCTTCCCTTGATCATCCACCCACTCATAGAATTATGGATGATCAAAGGTACAAGTGTCCATAGACCAGAGAACGTCAGAGCTGATGGGGAGCAGGGTTAAAACATGGAATGGCACCTGTAAGAGATCCTAGAACATACTGGGTCAGAGCTGGGAGGGACCTTAGTACACAAGAGTAAGACCATGGACCTGGAGCCATGAACTTTAAAAAAATGATAATCATATTTCAATTTAATTGGTCTCTTTTGTAATCATCTAGATTTTATCTTAATAATTTAGAAAAATCATTCTGAAAAAGAGTCCATACATTTCAGCAGACTGCCAAAGGGGCCCATAACATAAAATGTTTCAGAAAATCTGCCTTGGAACATAGAACTCCAGAGCTGGGGACTTGGGAGGGGGCACAGGATTAAAGCATGAAATGTCAGAGCTGGAAGACATTAGAATGTAGTGTCAGAGGTGGGAGGGCACTTAGTGCACAGAATGCTGGAGCTGGGATAGGTTTTAGAACACAGGATTATTAGAGCTGGGAAGGGGCCATAGAGTAGGAATTCTTAATCTATCGTCCATGAACTTAAAAAAAGGATAAATATATTTCAATATAATTGATTTCCTTTGTAATCCTATGGATTTCATTTTATTCCCTTAAAAATATTATTCTGAAAAAGGAGTCCATAGATTTCACCATATCTATCAAAAGCATTCCTGCTGAGCCCCTGCCTTAGAGAATAGGGAATGTCAGAACTGGAATTGATTTTACGATGTTGACAATTATTTTCTCTTTTCCAGTTTAGAAACTGGGGTTCATAGAAGTTAGGTGACTTGGCCAAGATCACAATGTTTTCTAGAGACTGAGCCAGGATTGGGTTTGGATCAGATGAGCTCCAAGATGCTCTGGCTTTAGCTCAAGGATGCTATTGAATTGCCCAGCTCATGCCACAGCCTAATCCTGACTGGAGGGCCCTGATGGAAGCAGTTTCCTGGTTAGAGAGGGAGGAGATGCTTTGGAAGAAGGCATTTTTTTCTAAAGAAATGTAACTAGCTTGTGCTGAGGAGGGGGAATTGCTAAGGGAAATAGAAGGGGTCAGGAAGGTCCTAATATGCCAAATATGTTCATGTTTTAGGATCCTTTGCAGTGCTTGGCATAAAATAAGTGTTAATAAATGATTAGGGGGTAGCTGGGTGGCTCAGTGGATCAAGAGCCAGACCTAGAGATGGGAGCCCCTGGGTTCAAATCTGACCCCAGACACTTCTTATTTATGTGACCCTGGGCAAGCAACAACCCCCATTTATCTAGCCCTTACCATTCTTCTGCCTGAGAACCAATATACAGTTCTGATTCTAAAATGGAAGGTAAGAATTTTTAAAATATAAACAAATAAATAAATAGATAGATGGGACAGACAGACAGACAGATAGATAGACAGATAGATAGATAGGAGAAATAGATGGATATATAGACAAATGAACAGAGACAGAGAGACAGATAGATAGACTTAAAGACAGACAGACAGACAGACAGATAGATAGATGGATAGATGGAAGGATAGATGGATGGAAGGATAGATAGATAGATAGATAGATAGATAGATAGATAGATAGATAGATAGATAGATGGATGGATGGATATAGACAGAGAGATAGATAGACAGATAGACAGATAGATAGACATATAGATAGATAGATAGATAGTTAGATAGATAGATATAGATGGATAGATAGATGCTTCTCTAGGAGGCAATTAGATGTTTCGGTGGAATAAGTGCCAGGTCTAAAGATGGGAGGTCCTGGGTTCCTATCTGGCCTCAGATACTTCCTAGGAGTGTGACTTTGGGCAACTTATTTAACCTCCACTGCCTAGCTTTCACTGTTCTTCTGCCTTGGAACCAAAATGCAGTATTAATTTTAAGATGTAAGGATTTGAAAAAAATGACTCTCTCCTTCATTCTTTCACTTACTCATTCATTTCTCTGACCTGAAGCCTGCCCTGGTATTCCACCAAGGAACATTTCATCTTTCTGTCATAAGAACCATGTATCCCTGCAAAATGCCTACTGTACAAGGACTCAGGCTTCTAGTCTTATTTATTAATTCAATAGTTCTTTTACTTTCAATTTTATTAATTTCTCCTTGGTTTTTAGTATTTCTAATTTAGTTTTCATCTGGGGGTTTTTAATTTGCTTGCTTTCTAATTTTTTGAGTTGCATACCCAATTCATTGATCTCTGCCCTCCTTAATTTGTTAATATATGCACTCAAGGATA
>NC_058132.1:68528029-68546379 GCF_016433145.1 Gracilinanus agilis
TTCCCATCCCCCATGTCATCTTAGATTATTTAGTGTTCCACCCTCACCCTGTGAATTATTCTTCTGATTACTATAATAGTGAATACTATAATAGTGAATAGAGTTCACTACAGAGAATTATACATAATGTTTCTCTACATAGGAATACAGATAATTAGATCTCACTGAGGCCCTTAAAATGGCAAATTTAAAAATTATAAGTTTTCTTTCTTTCCCCTCTGTTTCTTATTTACATAAGTAAATTTTCATGTTTCTCTCGATTTTTGTGCTTGGATATCAAACTTTCCATTTAGCCCTGGTCTTTTCTGTGCAAATACCTGGAATTCTTCAATTTTGTTGAATGCCCATACTCTCCCCCTGGAAATATATAGTCAATTTTGATGGGTAGTTGATCCGTGGTTGCAGGCCCAGCTCTCTTGCCTTTCTGAATATCGTATTCCAAGCCTTGCGATCTTTTAGCGTGGAGGCTGCCAGATCCTGTGTGATCCTGATTGGTGCTCCTTGATATTTGAATTGTTTCTTTCGGGCTTCTTGTAAGATTTTTTCTTTTGCTTGGAAACTCTTGAATTTGGCAATTATATTTCTGGGTGTTTTCTTTTCTTGATCGAATGTTGCAGGTGTTCTATGAATCCTTTCAGTGTCTATATTGCCCTCTTGTTGTAGGACTTCAGGGCAATTTTGCTGAATAATTTCTGTTAGTATGGAGTCCAGGTTTCTATTAATTTCTGGTTTTTCTGGAAGGCTAATTATTCTCAAATTGTCTCTTCTAGACCGGTTTTCTTCATCTGTCAGTCTCTCATTGAGATATTTCATGTTTCCTTCTATTTTTTCAGTCTTTTGACTCTGTTTTATTTGTTCTTGTTGTCTTGAGAGATCATTAGCTTCTAATTGCTCAATTCTAGCCTTTAGGGACTGGTTTTCGGCTCTAAACTTTTCGTTTTCAGCTATGATCTTTTCAATCTGGTCATTTCTGTTGTTCAATTTGCTTATCAGTTCATTTGATTTCTGAGCCTCACTTTCCAATTGCAAGATTCTACCCTTTAAACTGTTATTTTCTTGCCAGATCTCTTCCATCTTCCTCAGAATCTCAGTTTTGAACTCTTCCATAGCTTGTGAGGAGTTTTCCTTATTTGAGGAGGGTCCGGATGCTTGTTTGTTCTCCTCCTCTGTTTGCTTGGTTGTCTGGATTTTCTCTGTGTAAAAGTTGTGGAGTGTTAAAGACTTCTTTTTCTTGTTGTTAATCTTTCTCTTCTGAACTTCCTGAGACTGGGTAGCCATCGTTAGCCCAGCAGCTTCTCAGGTTTATCCTCGCACTCAGGGTCTGTCCACGATATTTTGGCTCCTGAGGTCTGAGTTCTGTTTTTTCCAAGGTCAAGCCCCCTGGTGGACCCCCTTGCTTGATCCTCTGCCGGAGGTTTCTTTACAAGTCTCAGGGCACTGCTTCCACAGTCCTATACCCGTCTGCACTGGTTCCCCACTCAGGGTTTCAGAGTTTTAGCTTGTGGCTGTGTCTGCCTCCACCCACGCCTCCGCCTACGCCTGTGCTCTGAGCCTGAGCTCTGTGCCCTGATCCTACGCTCAGAGTTTGTGTGTTTTCTTTAGCTTTTTGGGGTCCTAAATCTTGCTGCTCTCAGGAACAGGCCCCGGAGCTGCCAATGACTCGATGGGTGGCCCAAACTTGCTCTATTTCTTTTTAGCTGGCTTCGGTGCTATAGGTTGTGTGTGTGGAGGGGGTGGGGGTGGGGTGGTTGCTCAGCCCGCGATTTAGTGAGAGCTGTTTCATCCCTTTATAGCATGGAAATGCCCCGATTCCATGTACCTTCCATGCTGTGCCCTGTTGTGGGGTTCCTCCGTTCGTCTGGACTTGTTTTTATGTCCCCTTGAGGAGTTTTGTGTGTTTTGGTCAGGAGAGGTTAAGAGCTGCTTCTTACTCTGCTGCCATCTTAACCCAGAACCCTAATGCTAAGACTTTAAAAATATTTTCTCATTTGATTTGATCCTCACAACAACCCTGGGAAGTGGGTGCTATTTCAATCTCTATTTTACAGTTGAAGAAATTGAGGCAGAAGTTAAGTTACTTGTCTAGGGTCATACAACTAGCAAATGTCTGAGTCTCCTAACCACTCGGTTGCCTTAGAATTGGGGTTACAGAGAGAGAGTGGAAGAATTTGATGATAACCCTGGACATTAATGAATAGGATCAAAAGATATCATCCTTCAGGCCAAGTGAATTATTATCAGCCTTGAGGCTCTTCTTTTCACCTTTTGTCCCACGCCAGGCTTTAGATTCTGCTTCAGGCCACAACTGGTACTCTACATTCCTCCTTTTCTCTACCCCACCAATTCCCACTCCCACTTATCTCATTTGTCAGGACCCAGTTCAGATATTCCTCCAGGAAGCTCTCCTTGATTCCATGGGACTATAGTCTTGTGTGGTGAATAGGGGACTGGCCTTAAAGTTCAGAACATCTGGAGAGAGATGCTACCTTGAATTTTTATTAACTGTGACCCTGGTGTGCAGCTTGCTTAACCCTTGTAGGCTTCAGTTTTCTTATCTGTTAGGATAAAGGAGATGGATGGGGTAGCCTGGACAGGCTCTTTCAGAACTAAATCTGTGAATCCTCCTTCATCTGACCTCCTATGGCAAGGAAGGGAACTCATAATTTAGCTTTTATTTTTGTATAATCTTTTCTTCTATAATTGTGTTACAAACATATTTTTCTAGTCTTTCCAACAAAATTGTGAATTTCCCCAGAGCAAGAGCTATGTTTTACACATTTTTTAATCCCTTGAAGTTTTCCAGAGGGCTGCTCACAAAGTAGATGAGTGATGCATACCATTGTGAATTGAGTTCGGAGAATGGAGTAGGGTAGACCATGGAATGTCAGTAGAATATTGAAGATAGAGAAGACTAAACTGGGAATGGCCTTAGAAAACCTGCGTGACCTTGGGCAAGATCCTTTATCAAACCAGGTCTCTGTTTTCTTATTTTTAGATAAGTGGGTTCAGTAGTTGGTCACTGAGATGCCTTCGAGCTCAAGATCTAGGACCCTGTGATCCTATGAACATAGAATATCAGAAATGGGAGGGGCCTTAGAACAGAGAATATCAGATCTAGGGAACGCCTTTAGAATACAGAACATCAGAGTTTGCTGAGCCTTTTTCAGGGCTGCCCATCCACATTTGCTTTCTACCAGTGGCTCCAAGTTGGTGTAAAGGGCAATGGCTACATACTGGTTGGTATACCATCTGGGAAGATGTACTGAATTAGGTGTAAGTGATGAGTCACAAACTCAGTGGTGAGAGTAGGAGGGTGGATCTACCCCAAGCACGTGAAGACTTGCCCTGGTGGAAAGGGAAGATGAGAACAATTTGTTCCAATGGCCATGCAGGTGGCTGAAGCAGGCTCTGTGAAGAACTTAGAGCTTGGTCAGACATCAAAGACGCCCTAGTCATCCACTGCACCCCAAGACATCGCCAGTCAGCCCGACTTTTGTCTTGCCATTGGACTTTGGTGGATGACTGGAAGAGAATGTGACACTGATGACTTTGTGCAACTCTGCCTCACTTAAATCCAGTTCGTGTACAAGTCAAGACTACCCACGATATTATTGGCTCCTTAAAAAAACAAAAGACAAGCAACAACTCCACTGTTGGCGGGGGGAAAAAACGAAAAACAAAAACTACCTTATGTAATTTAAGCCTCATAATAACCTGACAAGGTAGTTATTTTAAGAATTAATATTTCCATTTTATAAAGGAGAAAACAGAAGCTGAAAATGCCAATGGTCACACTTCCAGTAAACCTAGATCTCCCCAATTCTGAATTCACTCCATAAGACTTTTATCTTTTAAACCCTCTTGATATCTGTCCCTTAGCTTCCTTTTTCATTTGCTCAGCCTGTTTCTGGGATTCTCTCCCTCTCCCTCTTAATCTGTTAGATTTCTTCTTAAATGCCATCTACTCCAGGAAGCCTTCCCTCTCAAACAGTACATTGTTGGCATGTCCCCCAATGCCCTTATCATGTAATATTATGCATTTTTATTACCAAGGTTTGGATCTTTTGCTTCTACAAAACTATAAAGGGCAGGATACCACATCTTTTCAAAATCTTATTCCCACACCCTCCCCGCACTATTGCCCACTATGGTACCTTGCACACAGAGGATATTCAATAAATGCTCGTGGCTTGAATGATTACACGTAGACGGATAAAAATGATTCAGTGACTGGCAGCTTATACAGAAATTGAAATGCCTCACTGGCAATGTTGGATAGATCCAGTCAAACTGGAGGGGATCTTTTAGATAGTTTCCTTCTTAGTTGAGCCTCCATCTTTCACCTAGACCTTTCCTTTATATTTTTATTTAATTAATTAATTTAGAATATTTTTCCATAGTTACACGAATCATGTTTTTTCCCTCCCCTCCTCCTATCCCCCTCCCATAGCCAACTAGCAATTCCACTGGGTTTTACATGTGTCACTGATCAAGACCTATTTCTATATTATTGATAGTTGCATTGGTGTGGTCGTTTCGAGTTTACATCCCCAATCATGTCCCCATCGACCCATGATCAAGCATTTGTTTTTCTTCTGTGTTTCTACTTCCATAGTTCTTTCCACCCAGACCTTTCCTGATTATCCTAGTTATCAGCATTTGACGTCTTTTTAAAATTGCTTCATATACACTTTACATGAAATTATCTGTGTATAGATTATTTTCCCCCAGTAGAATAGAAGCCTTTTGAGGTGAGGCACTATTTCCTCTAGATAGTCCAGTTCTTGTATAAATTCAGATTTCCCAGAACCATTAGAATGTAAGCTCCTTGAAGGCAGGGACTGTTCATTTGTCTTTCCATCACCAGCACACTGATGGGCACAGAGTAGACACTTAATTAAATCCTAGTTGGTTGATAAGAATGGAAGTTGTTTTGATTTCAGAGAAGCCAAATAAACACAACTGAGCCCCCTCAGCTAAGCTCCTGCAGAAGAGTCAGGAGAAGGGGAAAAGCATTTGGATCATAGCAATGATGAGAATTAAATTGCAAGAGGCAGCCTGCTGGAGACCTGGCCAGGGCATGTGATAGACTTGGAAGGGAAGGAAACAAATGGAGAAGATGCATCCAGGAATCTCTCAGCAGAGACACAGGGTGAGCCTCACTGTTCAGGGGAGAAGGCAGAAGAACACCTGCACATCAAAGTGGCCAGAGATGTGATTCTCCTAACCTATCCCATGTTATTCCTTTTACCACTGGGCGAGGTGGAGGACCTTACGGGGATGTTGCCAGAGCCTATCCATGAGGGAGCATGGTGCCCAGAGTCATCTCTAAGGAAGTGTAAAGTTTGAGGCTTTCTCTAAGACTATATGGCCTTCTGGTCATCTCTACAGGAGATGTGTGAGACCTTCAGGCTCTTTCCAACATATCTGGTGTTTAATTTCATCTCTGGGGGAGTAAGAGGACCAGGGTCCTCCCTAAGGAAATATGGGACCCAGTCTGTGTCCAAGGGGTATTCCTAGGGAACCGTGGAACCCAGAATTATCTTGAGAGATTGTGGATTCCATGGCCATCTCTAAGAGAGTTACGGGTACAGTGGAGCTCTATCAGAGGGTGGAATCCAGGGCTATCCCTAGAGAGTGAGGAGTTCCCAGTCACCTCTATAAGAGTGTGGGGCTTATTTTTTTCCAACCTTTACCTTCCATCTTAGAATCGATCTTGTGTACTGGTTTCAAGGCAGAAGAGTGGTAAAAGCTCACAATGGGGTTTAAGTGACTTGCCCAGGGTCACACAGCTAGGACATGTCTGAGACCAGATAGGAATCCATCACTAGATCTGGATCCCAATCCACTGAGCCACCTAGCTGACCTCCTCTGGTTGTTCTTAAGGAGGTTTAGGACTCAGAGCTATCCCTAGGTGTGTGTTTTTTGGGGTTCAGGATGTCCCTCAGCATTATGGACCCCAGGGCTGTTTCTCAGGGAGGATAGGCTTAGAAGATCACAAGGCAGTAGGTCCTGAGGCAGTTGGTGCTGTTTCTCCTTCCCTATGTGATTCCAGGGGACATCGGCTCACTTTTTAAATTCCAGGGCATTTTTCATGGTTGGAAGCAGGGGAAGGATAATGCCAGCGAAGGACTGGTAGGAGATGGAGGGGAAAGAAAGGAACACACAGTCACTGTCTTCTGCCCACCTGCTGCCTCTCAGAGTCACTGTCCACCCCAGCAGAACTCCTCATCCTCTGTCCCACAGCACCCTAGAGATTCCTCCCTCTATACCCCCCCCAGGAGAGGAAGGGAAGCTCTGGCTAGAGGCTAAACACTACTGGAACCCCCTGCAGCCCCACGGCTCCCTGCCCCCTTTGCCGAAAAACACAATCTTTGCAAGGAGAATTGAAATGTTCAAGGGCGTGAGATTGTCAAATGTGTTCTTTTAGAGCATCTTAAAGTCTTATTTAAGAGGGAGAAAGATAGAGCAGAAGAAGGGGAGGAGGCTGTTGTAAGCACTTGGGTGAGGGCCTCCTCGCTGACACTCACCTCTAATTAGTAGAGGGTTTTACTCCTGGCCTGGAATCTCGTGATTAGGCAGAGAGGGCCCATGCAGCTAGAGATGTCTGCTCAGCCTGGCCTCGGCTGCGGTTATCAGCCTTAATAACACGCTTCATGTTTGATCCCTGGGTTTTCCAGCTTAGCAAAGCGGATTTTTCCTCATTAAGCAGCATTTACACACAAAGTTAGATGCTCCAAAGTTCAACTTATTTCCGCTTAGTTGAATGAACAACCAAAAAAAAATCTACAAAATAAAGGTCACAAGATTGTATTTCATAATTCTTTTCCTGCCCTTATTATTCCCTCTTTCCTCAAATTCAGAGGTTATTTGCAAATTCAAAGAGAAACCAGCAATAGGGATTATTGTGGTGTATTAATTTATTCATCCTTCCATCCAATGTTCAGTAAGTGTCTACCATTCATGAAGCCTTATGCTATTAATCAACAATCATTGATTAAGCAGCTGCCATGGGCCAGGCAATGTGCTGGGTCCCAGGATCACAAAGAAGAGAATAAAGCAATCCCTTCTCCCAAAGTTTACATTCTCATGGTTTCGTGAGGCTGGGTGGAAAGAACGCTGGATTTGTTGTTGAGGGATGCCCGTCAGAGCTTCTGATCTTAGGTCTTCTTGTCACCTGTGTGACCTTGGGCAAGTCATTTAACATTAATGGATCTGGGGGTTTCCTCATCTTTGAAATGAGGGGTTGGGCTAGATGTTTTCTAAAATCCCTTCTAGCTTTAGCTTATTAAAACAAACCAAAAAAAAAGATAACAAATGGTATAGTCCCTGCTGTATCTCAAGGAATCTACAGTCTAGTAAGGGCAAAAGATGTTTGTTATGAGAGGCAATGGAATAATAGAAAGGAGGCTGGACTTTATGGCAGGGAGACCAGGATGAACATTTTACCTTGGTCAAGTATGAGCTGTAAGACTATGGACAAATCACTTAATCTCTCTTGAGACTATTATTTATAGATAGATTATAACCTCCATTGGTGGTAGTTTCCATACCTACAAACTTACTGACCCCAACACCTCCCCATTTAATACATTCTAGAAACTCCCTATTATTTTTAGGATCTAATATAAAATCTTGTGTTTGGATTTTGAAGTCCTCGATAAATGGGGGCCCTCCTACCTTTCCACTCTTACAAAAATAAAACAAAACAAACCCAAACCTTACCTTACCTTGTCTTACAATCAATATTAAGTATCAATTCCAAAACAGAAGAATGATAAGGGCTAGGCAGTGGGGTTAGGCAATGGCTAGGAAGTATCTGAGATCGTGTTTGAACCCAGGACCTCCCATCTCCAGACTTGGCTCTCTACTCACTGAGCCATCCAGCTGCCCTCCTTTCCACTCTCCTTACAGCCTGCTTTCCATGACGAGCTGTGTGATCTAGTGACAATGGCCTCCTGGCTATTCCTCAAATGCAACATCTATCACCGGGCTCTGAGGGTTTTCCCTAGACCGTGTCCCATGGCTGGAATGCTCTTGCTCTTCATCTTCGCCTCCTGGCTTCCTTTGTTTCAAACTCCCATCTTCTATGAGAAGACACTCCCAGTCCTCAACAGAAGTGCCTTTCCTTTGTGGATTCTCTCTAGTTTAACCTCTTCATCTCTTCTTTGTACATAGCTGTTTGCCCGTCATCTCCCTCGTTAGAAAGAGAACTCATGGAGGACTGTCTTTGGTCCTTTATATCCTCGTCCTTAACACAGAGCCTGGTCCATAGTAGATGCTTATTAAATGCTGGATGACTGGTCACCGACATATAGACAGTGATGTGCGATATTTATGTAACAAAGTTTTATCAAATATAGAATTTGATGAGTTAAAAGGCGGCTACCATAAAAAAGCACTCTGAACTTTGAGTCAAGAGAGATTATTTTTTTCCTTTTGGCAGGTATGGTATCAGGGCAGGCTTCATGGAAGAATTGGCTCATGATCTGGGCTTTTAGAATTATTATGTGTGTTTCTGTGGGGTGTTCATTTCAGGCATGGAAAAAGAATCTGCAGAAATATAGAACAGGGCAAGAGAAGATTGAGGAGCTAGTACTATAATTTGGGGTAGCTGAATAGTGTAAGGGATAGGGTGCTGGACCTGGAGTCAGGAAATCGCATCTCCCTGAATTCAAATCTGGTCTCAGACCATTGTTGGATGTGTGACCCCAGGCAATTGGATTAATCCTTTTTCCTCAGTTTCAACATCTGTAAAATGAACAGGAAAAAGAAATGGAAAACCACTCCAATATCTCTGCCAAGGAAACACCAAATGGGGTCAGGAAGCAATGGAAAAAATGGAATAGCAATGGGGGCAGCTAAGTCATTGAGATTGAGAGCCAAGTCTAGAAATGGGAGGTCCTGGGTTCAAATCTGTTCCCAGACACTTCCTAGCTGTGTGACCCTGGGCAAGTCATTAAACCCCCATTTGCCGAGCCTTTGCTGCTCTTTAGCTGTGGAAATATCGATTCTAAGACAGAAGGCAAGAGTTTAAATAAAAGACTGAACAATAACAAAATCTTTAATTCAGTTGGATTATAGAGTAGGTGAAAAACGAATATGAAATCAGGCGGGAAGGGTATATTGGAGCCTGAATGTAGAGGGTCTTAAATCCTAAGCCAATGAGTTAATATTTTATGAGATAATTGGGAACCATTGAAGATGTTTGAGCAGGAGAGGGAGAGATCAGTGGGCTGGGAATCCAACCAAGACCACAGTAAGCTGAACTTGACCCTCCAAGAGGGATATGATCAGGGATGAGGACAGCAAGGCTGTCACCTCCTTTGCTTGGGACACTGTGTTTCTATTAATGTAGCTTCAGGTGGCACCTAGACTAATTAACACATGCTAAGTGAGAGAATTCTGTGGCCCCTGCACACAGGCTAGACAATGAAAGGGGAGGCAGAGAAAGAGTTTTGATTTAGAGCTGGAAGGGATTTTAGAGAGCATCTGGCTTGACCGTCTCAGTTTATAATGGAGGAAACTAAGGCCTTTTAAAATTAAATGACTGGGGGCAGCTGGGTAGCTCAGTGGATTGAGAGTCAGGCCTAGAGACGGGAGGTCCTAAGTTCAAATCCGGCCTCAGACTCTTCCCAGCTGTGTGACCCTGGGCAAGTCACTTGACCCCCATTGTCCACCCATACCACTCTTCTGCCTAGGAGCCAATACACAGAAGTTAAGGTTTTAAAAAAAATTAAAAGACTGGCCAAGTTCACCCAGGAAATAAGTGGTTGAGTTGGAATTCAAACCCCAGGTTCTCAACCTCCATATCTGGTGGTCTTTCCAGGGCAGCATTCTGTTTCAAGGGGAAGTCCTTGGATCTCACAGTTTGGCTGGGGAAATCAACCTTAAATCCAGGAAACCTGAGGAACCAGGTGGTAAAGAATGATGCATGATTAGAGCTGGAAAAGGGATGTTGAGAGTCCATGGAGTCCAAGCTTCTACTTTTACATATTTGGAAACTAAGGCACAGACACTATAAGATTTGCCCAGAGTCAAACCTAGCTAAAACCAAGATTTTTCTCCTTTGTAGTTCAGTGCTGAATCAACAGTACCAGCCTGCCTCTCTAATTCTGAATGATGTAGCCTAGACTCTAAACTACTAGGTGGTGCAATGGAGAGAGGGCCAGGCTTGAAGTCAGGAAGATGTGAGTTTAAATCTCACCCTAGATACTTTCTAGTTGTGTGACCCTGGGCAAGTCATTTAACCCCCATTGCCTAGCCCTTTCCACTCTTCTGCCTTGGAACCAATACATAGTATTAATTCTAAGACAAAAGGTAAGGGTTTAAAAAAGAGAGAGAGAGAGAATGAAGTTTTATTTTTTTTGAGGGGGTGGGAGTGAAAGAAGGGATCTAAGCTGCTGATTTCATTGGGTGTAAAATCCTGGTCAGAAAACTCCCTCTATCAATGGAGTTCAGGGATTGTTCTACAACTTATAGTCTCTGGGAGGGGTTGGCAGAAAAAGGAGATCTTCCTTTCCAGTTTGGAGGCTCAGCAAAGGTCTTCTGGAGGAGTTAGACTTGAGTTAGGTCTTGGAAGATGGGAAGAATGGCAATGGGAGGATATTGAGGAAATTGTGAAGATATGTCAACAGTAGAGCAAAGGCTGGGTGGTAGGAATTCACATGGTATGAATTAGAAGATGGGGAGTGGGAGATTGTTTATGTGGGATAGACTGAGATCTCTTTCACTGACTTCCAGCTTCTTCCTTGAAATTATAACCCTCAGACTTATGAGAAAGAACACTAGCAGAGGAAGAACTGTGGGAGTAGAAACCCAGAGGAAAAACAACTGTTTGATCACATGGGTTGATGGAGATATGATTGGGGATGTAGACTCTAAATAATCACCCTAGTGCAAATATCAACAATATGGAAGGAAATAGGGCTTGATCCATGACACATATAAAACCCAGCGGAATTGTGCATTGGCTATGGCAGAGGGGTGAGAGGAGGAGTGGGAAAGAATCATGTAATCATGGAAAAATATTCTAAATTAATTAATTAAATAAATTTTTTCAGATTAAAAAAACAGGAATTATAACCCTCAGCCAAAGAGTCCCTTGGGTCCTTATGCTCTTCATCTCATTTGTGAGAAAGTCGACTATTATATAGTGGAAGAGACAACTGGATTTATAGGAGGATAGCCTCTGTTAAGGTGAGCTGCATGGACAGGGGTCAGAGGACCTGGGTTCAAATCCCATTTGTGATACTTCTTGTGCCGCCTGGACCGAGATGCTTAATTTCCTAGGGCTTTTGTTTCCTTCTTTGTCAAATAAGGTTGGGGGATGAGGGTTTATGGTTTGACTAGATGACCTCTGGGTTCCCTTCTTCCTTTGAATCTAGATCTTTTTAAAATTTATTTTTATTTTATTGATTAATTATGAAAAATTTTCCATGATTCCATGATTCATATTCTTTCCCTCCCTTTCTCCCTCCCCCTCCCATAGCCAATTTATTGATCAAATTTATTGATTAATTGATTTACTGATTAAATCTAGGTCTTAATCTAGGTCAGCTGCTTAATATTTGTGTGACTTTGGGTAGGTCATTTAATCTCTGAGCCAGTTTCATCATCTGAAAAATGGGAAAAGTCATTAAGTTCCCTGCCTACTTTTCAGGGTTGTAGAGAGGATTAGCAATAAAGTGCTTAGTAAACTGGAATGAGCTACAGAGATGTGGGCAATCTTTATGCTTAGTAGTAGTGTTAATATTATCCTAAAGGGGGCCAGTATCTGGGGAACTATAGCCTCCTCAGTAGTCAAGGTCTACACAGTACCAGCATCCCTCGCACCAGCTGCCTTGTAGCCCAGGGTCTGGGCCTAATTCTGACTCTCATCATCCAGCAGTAGTTGTGGGCCCCCCAGGAGCCATTGCCCAAGGAGGCCGGCCTGGGGTCATTAAGTTTCCCATTAGGTCTCAAGGAGACAAGCTATGGCTGGAGCCCGGGAAATTGTCTCATCACAGGTTTCTGGCTGGATTTATCACACTCCCTGGGGATCTAGCCAAGGACAAGGCTCTCTCTGCGTCTCTACAGGAGAAAGATGCTGAGCTAATACTTGGGAGGTGCGGGGAGGGCTCATCCTGCACTCCTGCTTTGGCCGGCACGGGGAGAACTTTTTCCTTAGATGCCAGCCTTTGTGGTGACCAGTAGGTCTCCATCAACACAAGAGTAACAGAAGCTTCAGACTGGGAGTGAAAGCAACAGGAATCTAATCTTGGATCTCTAACTAAGTAGCCCTAGAAAAGTCATTCCCCCTCTGTGGGACTCATTTTCCCTCTATGTAAAATGAAGGGATCTGGACTAAATGATTTATCTGTTTTCTTCTTGCTCTGAAATTTTTCCCAAAGTCTCTTTCATTTCTAAAATCCGGCGTTGCAAAGCCCTTTCTACCTCTGACATTTTATATTCCAAGTTTTCTTCAAGGACTAAACATGTGCTATTTGAGTATTCCGGGTTCTCGTGTCCCTCCAGGTTCTGACATTGTCTGTTTTCAGGTCCCTTCCAGTTGTGATGTTCAATGTTCTAGGAGATCCCTTCAGATCCGAACTTCCCAAGACCTTTGGTCTTCTCCATCTCCGACATCCCGTCATTCTAGGACTCCTGAAGCACCGTGTGGAGCTTCTGGCACTTAAGATTTGATGATTCACGTCCCCTGCCTTGAAGGCAGCTTCTGGAACTGCCGAGACAGCTCGAGAGAGGCAGTCACCCCGTACGAGGGGTCCCTCATCTCACTGGGTCACTCTAGGCCAAGGGCTATGGCTCCAGGAGACTTCCTCCCTCTGGCCCTCCCCAGTATCGATATCTCCAGCCCCAGCCAATTACACCCAAGGACTTGAGGGTGGCAGGGACTGGGGCGTGGGAATGGTGGTACTGGAAATTGCATGCCGACCTATTATGGAGAGAAAAACGGAAGGTCTTCTGGGTCACTGCATAAAGTCCTAGCAAGGCCACTGATACAATCATTTTAGACTGCAGAGTGGAAGTAATAGATGGGCTTGGCTTTCAATTATCCTCACATAATTCCAATGAGTCCAAATAGATAGCTGACCTACTAAAGCTCAGCTCTGCTTCCGATCTCCCATTCACTCTCCAATTCAGACAATGATTATTTGATCTTGCTTTTTTACCCCCTTTTCATGGAACAGTAAAATTGTTGATAGCAGAAAGCCAGCTTGTGGACTCTCTGAATTCCCAAAGGAGGAAGTTCATTTGAGGAGGGCTCCCCTGTCAGACACTGATGGGGTTCAAGTGGGGAAGAGGGTAGACTCTAGGGTAGACCTCAGGCTTCTGTGAACACTGGACTCCAGAACAGCAGAGGGGCTAGTGGTGGCCTTTTTCTTTTAATCTTTCTTGTTTAGAAAAAAGAAAGTATTAATGTTGGAAAGCAGAAGGGCAACATGCAAGAACATGAGCAGGGAGTGAGGGGTCGGGGTCTGGGATTGGTCACTGATTCTGGGCCTCAGTTTATTTTTCTGCAACGTGAGGGATTTGGAGGATTTCAAATGACTTGACAAGTTTAAGTCACTAGGTCAGAGGAAACACATTCTCAGGATCTAATGGAGATGATAGATGGTATTGGATTGTTGATCCACTGTCAGGAAATTCTGAGATATCATGGAGAAAAGTGCTTGTCCCATTGGATGCACCAAAGACTATTCTAACTGTTATAAAAGAGTTAGGTGGAGCAGTGGAAAGAGCACTAGATCTGGAGTCTGGACGATAGGATTTCAAATCTGGCTTCAGAAACTTCTCAGTTATGTCACCCTGGGTAAGTCACTTACCTTCTGTCTGCCTCAGTTTCCTCATACATACAACACAGAAGAGTAAATGTGAATGTATCCTACCTCCCAGGGTTGTTATGAGAATCAGTGAGATTATATTTGTGAAGCACTTAGCATAGCATCCTATAAAAAGAGCAGTTAGATAGCAGAATAAATAGAGTGCCAAGAAGACCGGAGTTCAAATTTGGTCTCGGATATTTACTAGCTATGTGGCTCTGGGCAAGTTATTAAATCTTATTTGCCTTAGTTTCCTTGTCTATAAAATGAGCTGGAGAAGGAAATGGCAAACCAGTCCAAAATCTCTGCCAGGAAAATTTCAAAAGGGGTCACAAAGGTTGGCCATGAAAGAAATGACTGAATAACAACAAAGGCACTACATAAATGCTAATTATTATTGTTGTTTTTATTATTTGTTAGGTACTTTTTGGGGGTGGGTGCTCTTTATATATATATATATATTTTAAGTGTTATTTTATTATTTGTTAGGTCAGTCGACAGAGTTCTAGTCTTAAATACTTATTAACTGTGTGATAATCCCAGACAATCAATTTACCTTTCTAGCCTCAGTTTCCTCATCTGTAAAATGGGATAATAATATCACCTACCTTACAAGTTTGTTGTAAAGACGAAATGAGGTAATTACGTAAATGATAAACCTTAAAATTTTATCTAAGTGTTAGTAATTTTAGTAACATTATTTAGTTTGTTTAAATATATATACTATAATATATTACTATATTATAAAATTTAGTAATATCATTATTTCCTGACATGATTCTAGGACATATTACTCAAGGGATGGTTGCTTAATACCTAGAAAAGGAAGCAGTGATTTCAAAGATCCAACATGGCTTTGTCAAGAAGAAGTTCATGGTAGACTAACTTCTTTTATCATCTTTTTGTTTTTGTTTTATTAATAAGGTTGCTAGACTGGCAGACTAGGAAAGCAGAGTGGAGTTTACTTAGATTTTGGCAGAGCATTTGAAAAACAAACTCTAAAATTATTCTTGTAGGACCAATTGTGGACTACATGATAGAGAAATGGGGGTTATGTAATAGTATGACTAGATGGATTTGGAACTGGTTAAATGGCTAGATTTAATGAGTAGTCATTAATGGTTTGACATCAAGTTGGAAGGAGATCCCTGGTGGAGTGCCCTATCATGTCCTCGTGCTGTTTAACGTTTTTATCAATGACTTAGAAAGAGGCATAGATGGGTATGGTTATCAGATGGGGAGATGGCACATCGCTGAGCCAATATGGCGTAGGACAACGATAAAATCCAAAAGAAATGTTTTGACTGGCTAGGATGTAGGGCTAAGTTAAATAAGATAAAATTCAATGGGGCTAAATATGGTCTCATACTTGTCTTCAATAAACTTCAGAAGTTCAAAAAGGGATGGTGTGGCTAATTAGAAGTTAATTAAAAATTAACAAAAAAGACCCAAACCTAACAGTTTTAATGGCCTGTAAATCCTTTATTTTACAGATGGTGAGTGAAATTAAGGACCCAATAAGGAAAAATAATTCTCCAGGGTCATACATTTAGTAAGCATCAGAAATAGGATTTGAATCTTGTCCTCTGGGGCCAAAGTAACCATCCTTATTTTTAAGCCATATCCCAGTTGCTTTAGCACTAGGTGGGAAAGGGGTAAAGGACCTGAGAGCCAATTTTTGCCTCTTCAGAGGCATGAAGTAAAGCAAATCACTCAGAACTATCAAGGTCTGAGGAATCTCTGCTGTGTGCAGGGGCTAAGCTTGGCTGTTCTGACAAGGAGACTCATAAAAGCCAATCCCTTCTTACATTCTTCTGGTCCTATATAGGGATGACTACAGTAGGAGTTAGCATGTGATAAAGGGGATGTTGTTCAGTTCTTTCACTCCAGTCTGTCTCTTTGTGACTCCATTTGGAGTTTTTTTGCAAGGATACTGGAGCATTTTGTCATTTCCTTCTTTAGTTCATTTTACAGATGAGGCAAACAGGGTTAAGTGACTTGCCCAGGGTCACACAGTTAGTAAATATCTGAAGCTGGATTTTAATTCATGTCTTCCTGACTTCAAGCCTAATGCTTTATGGCATCACCTAGAAGCTCAAAGGCACAAAAGGTATCCTCTTATTACTTATTATGAGAAGGATATGATACTGTGATGTGGTAGGATGGATGCTGGTCTTAATCTTGGCTCTGCCACTCATTTATAATGATAATCTGAGAAAGCTGATTCCCCTCTATTAAAATGAAGGCATTGGACAAGGCAAGGTCTCGTTTCAGCTCTTAAGTAAAGTCTAAGGACCCTACACTTGTTTTGTTGATTGTCTAGGCTTAAGAAAATGATGGATAAAATGTTAATACTGTAGATTAAACAAAAGTGTGTTGCGCATAGATTTTTCTTGAGAGCCGTTTGTAAAAACATTTTCCAGCATACTCTTGCCTTCTGTTCCTCCAGATTAATTTTGTTAATATTTTTCTAGCTCCATAAATTAATCCTTTGGTAGTTTGATTGGTATGGGCCTGCATAATTAATTAATTTGGGTGTTATTGTTATTTTATTATATTGTCTCCATCTATCTATGAGTAATTAAATACCATTCAGTTTCAACATTTTTTTTCTAGCATGGTTAATAGATTGCTGACAATAATATCAAGAAGCGTTGGATTTGAGACCTGCCTCTCATACTTACTGACTGTGTCACCTTGGGCAAGTCACTTGCCCAAGATGATTTATCCTAGTTCCTTTTTTGGCAGGGTTAATGGAAAGGTTGATCAAATAAATATAGTATATGTCATTTATTTATATTTTAGTAAAACATTCAGTGTTTCCAAGCAACCTTTTATGACTGCTGTATCAGTGTGATTGTATAAGGAACAAAAAAGTGTACATCAATATTAATGGAAGAAATCTCCATAGTAGAAGTTTATTACACAAAAAAGACCACAGATGGAGATGTAAAGGAGAAGAGAGAACAGGAGAGAAGAGGAGATGAGGGGAGGAAAGGAAAGGAAAAAATTCTTGTAGAGAGAAAATGACCACAGTTGGTTGGTTCCCCCTGTAAAGTTTGGGTGATTTTGGAGAATCATCTGGAATTTGACTGGCTACAAATCATCTCTTGACAAAGCCCATTCTGTACTGAAAATGAGGTGCAGTGGAAGCAATCAGTTCTATTCATGGCTTTGACCTGGCAATGGACATGGGATTTGTGCAAATTTGAAGAGCTAGTATGTCTGAGAATGACTATAGAAGTCCATTCTCCTTCATTTGCAGGGGGTGTTCATTTATGCCATAAGAAATGCTATCAGCTGGGAATAGAAATCAATTCAAGACATATTTCTAGGTGGTGATTGATCCCTGATGGGTTCATAAGGGTGAAATTAGGGGCATTTGGAGAAATTACTATTATTTTGAAGTTGGCGTCATGGGAGGTAAGCCCATCTTCCTTGCACCAGACCCTTGAAGAACTCACCAAAGACTGCTTTTCTTGAAGGACGATAGGGCTGAACCTATCTGTGTTAGCACCCTAGAGAAGTCAGGGCAACTCTTCTAGAGGAATAGTCCCAGAATGAGTACTTTCTCATGCAAAAAACACAGAGATCCTAAATTTCAAACAAGAAATCATCTAGCGCAATGCTCTTATTTTACAGATGTGAGAAAACGGAGCTTTGGGGAGATAAAGGGACTTACACAAGATCACTCAGATAGAGAAAAAAAACCAGTTACCTCCTGGACAAAAAGTGATAGACTTTAGTATGGGGTGAGCATGAGGTAGGTGAACAGAGCTTTAGAGATGATGCATCCTGGATATCTGTTCCTTTGAACGTGAGAATGCCAGAAATCTAACTGTGGTGAAACTGGTCAGTGAAGATTGTGTTTGTGAGTCATTTCTTAACCATTATGCAATATAGGGGGAAAAGCACTAGATTTAGAACCAAAGTATCTGAGTTCAAATCCTGTCCCAATGACTTATAGTCAGTGTGACCTTAAGCAAATTACTCACCTCCTTGGAACATCACTTTCCTTATCTGTTTAAAAAAAGAGTGAGGGGTGGCCTCATCAATCTTCCTAGACTTTTTTCCAGCTTTAACATTGGTGTTACCTTTCCTTCACAAAGAGTATGCCAATGCTAGCATGCCAGAGGGAAGGGGAGCTCAATTTTCCTCTAAATCATCCTGATAGCTTTGTGTGTCAGCATGTCATGGATCTATTTCTGAGCAGACATTCCCTCCCCCAACAGCTGGAACCTTTTCTGTGTCTTGGTAGATGGTCTTAGTTGCCAAGGCTGAACATTTCTGCAGCCCATGACCGTCTTGCTGATATGATCGTCCCAATTAAAGTAGGCATGGCAGTTGGTCAATAGAGTTTATTCTCAAAGCGTCTCCAGCTTGGTTGAACCTACCAGAGAATGTACTTTGTTCAGAGTTCTTTTAAAACCAAGAGTTAATTCCTCTCCATAGAGAAGAAGAAGAAGGAGAAGAAGGAGAAGAAGGAGAAGGAGAAGAAGGAGAAGAAGGAGAAGGAGAAGAAGGAGA
>NC_058132.1:68546448-68557940 GCF_016433145.1 Gracilinanus agilis
AAGAAGAAGAAGAAGAAGAAGAAGAAGAAGAAGAAGAAGAAGAAGAAGAAGAAGAAGAAGAAGAAGAAGAAGAAGAAGAAGAAGAAGAAGAAGAAGAAGAAGAAGAAGAAGAAGAAGAAGATGATGATGATGACGACGACGACTTTGGGGCTTTCAATGGGGTAAAATACCAATCAATCTATTGTTTAGACTATGAAAAGAGTGAGTGATCTTTTAAAGGAGCCATGCACCAAGATTATGCCGGGTACCAAGTGATGCCAGTCTTGGCAGAAATGAGTAAATGCTGGCTGTAGCATTGTGAGATGATATGATTGATTGTCAATATCACCCGCTGAGTATCTTTGAGTTGGGAGGGAAGGGTGCTGTGGATGCCAATTTTTGCAACTGGTCGAGCTTTCACTGGCAGAAGGGAATGGGGAGGGGAGCATGGTGACCTGCCAAAGCAAATGGGCTGGCTTGCCATTTGGGCCATGTACAGGAGTGCTGCCAATCCTTGGTTTACATCATGCCAATCAGACTCACAGAATGCCAGAGTTGAGAGGGATAGTGGAGGTCATCTAGGCCAAACCCTAGATGGAAACAAAGATTCAGAGAGGGGAAGTGATATAGTGGATAAAGCACTGGAGTCTGAGGACCTGATTCAAATCATACCTATATCGATTACCAGCTGTGTAACCTTGGTAAAATCATTTCCCTCTGGATGTCAGTTTTTGTGTAAAATAAAAATGGTGAGTGGGACTGAATGGCTTCTGAGTTAGAACCCAATGTCTTGCCAAAGATGTCCCAAATAATAAGTGGCAGATCTGGGTCTTGAATCCAGCTCTAAGCTGGTACACTTTTTTCTAGTGGGAATGATCCTTTTTCTTCTTCTTTTGAAAATATTGAGTCTCTGTTTGTTTTGCTTGCATGATGTTTTCTTGAGAAACTAAGGACGATCTCCTGTCCTCTCCTTGGACTCTCTAAATTCTATTGGATTTAGATGGTTGGGTATGGAGAAATGGTGGACAGCTCTGTGAGAATGGATCAAGGTGGGAGGGAGCTGGATTGCTTTTCCTGATGGTCCGAGCCAACTCTATAGGCTGAAGGATCCATAGACCTTGATCAGTAGTCTGGTCTCTGAAGGTATAGTGTGGAAAGGTGAAACAGTGGTTTGGTTGAATGGGCAAGGTAAGTCATCTGGAACCCAGATAGCAAAGTGATGTGGAAGGAATCTAATAATGAACTTACGATGCAGCTGGGTGGCTCAGTGGATTGACAGCCAGGCCCAGAGATGGGAGGTCCTGGGTCCAAATATGATCTCAGATACTTCCTAGCTGTGTGACTCTGGGCAAGTAACTTGACCCCTGTTCCTTCTCTGTCTCTTTTGCTAACTTCATTTTCCATTTGTGGCCATTGAGACACAGAGCATGAAATGACTTGTCTAAGGTCATATAGAGAGTTGTGGCAGGGCCAGAATTTGGACCTGGGTCTTGTACCTCCAAATTCTTTCCATTGTACTGTGTTTCCTCTTAGAGTCTAACTCTTTGTTTAATACTCTCTCATATGTGAAAGTGGATTCAGGAAAGGGAAGGCTGTAAGATTAGACTGCAGAATATAAGCCAGGACTCTTTCCACTACACCAGACTTCTTGACCTGCCATTTCACCCTTCAAAAGGGAAAGGAAGCAACAAGAGCAAATTTTGTTCTGGATTTGATTCTCTAGTTCTTTAGGAAAGAACTGACTTCTGGGGGCACTTGGAACTCAATAGGTGCTTACTAAATGCTTGCTAAATATTTTGATTGATTGAAATGGAAATGATAGTTTGAGTGCAGTACACTTAAACCAGTTGTGACATGGTACCAGAATGAGGTGGACCTAAAGGGACCATCAGGGAGTTTGCAATCATCTTCTAATTTTCTATTTTAGGAACCGACCCTTCTCTTTGGATAGCAATAGTTCAGGTATCTGAGGGATTTAGGAGGCTTTGATTTCTCCATGATCTTGGCCTCTGGACACAAAGCCATGACTCTTTTTTCTTTGTGTCCCCCATGGGGTTTAGCACAGTGGTGGGGACCCAGTGGGTACTGAAAAGGAAAATAGGAGGATCATAGATTTAGAGCTTAGATGAAGAAACTAAAACCTAGAGATATATAGTAACTTGCCTTCAGGTCAGCCCAATGCCAAGTATCTGGAAAAACTGGCATTTGAATCTCCAAATCTCATGAAAACAGGGCAGTGGCTAAGGAGTGTAGCCTGGCTTTTTCTTCTCTTCTAGCCAGACTCTTAGCGTTCCATCAACTTGACTTGTATTCACATTCTAGAAATTCTTCTTGATCTACCACAATCAAGTGTTGATACAGATATCCCTTCCCCATTGTGACTTTCCCCATCACGGTTCTGATATGAGATTATATCAGCATAAGAAATTAAATGGAGATTTTTGGGGAGTTTTGCAGAAACCACAGATGATATATGAACACCAGCAGATGACAGAGGAAGAGTTTAGAAATTCAGAAATGAATAAAATATATGATTAGTATTGTATAATATCAACATAGTTTATCTTTTAATAGCATAAATATAAACAATTTCTTTTACTCTAAACACTCCATAAAAGAAAAAGAAAATATTCAGACTTCTTCTCTGGTAGAAGGGGAAGGCCAGAAAAATTTATATATATTTTTCAGATTGATGTGATGATGTCTGCCATCGACCTAGACTTGAAGATTCAAAAGGAAGTATTTGCTATGTTCTATGAAGGATGAATACTTTCATAGAATTGCAGAAGAATCTCAGCACCAGAAAGAACAAACCTCAAAAGACATCTCACCCAACCAAGACCTGGCCAGAAATGATTGTTATTGTTGTTTGTTCTTTGTCTTCAAAGAGGACCGATGACATCATGGGATGATGTCTTAACTTGTTATGAATTGGACTTAAGGGAATCAGAGTTGCAAGAAGCCATCAGCCTTACTCTCCCTTCCAGAGTCATATAAGTCCAGGGACAAGACAAAAATCAGGATGACTGGTGATGGCCCGGGATGCTCTGGATGATCTTGCCTTCTTTGATGTCTAACAAAGCTCTAGAGTCTATAGCATCTGCTTCCCCTGCCTTCATGGCCACTGGAATAAATTGTTCTCATCTATCCATTCTATTGGGGGACGTGTTCACATGCCTGGGATAGACCCCCCCTTAGCCCATTGACAGGTTTGTGGTCCATTGGTTACCCTCAATGTGGTTTAGCCCATCTGCCAGACAGTTTTGCTTCTAACATGTTAGAAATATCAACTCTGTCATTATGGACATGCTACAGCTTCTCAGGTTGAATGCCCAGAGGACACCAAGGAAGAGGAGCAGCCCTGAAAAGTTCTCTCTAAGTCTTTACACAGATGCTCTATTAACATCACCAATAAATGATTATTTGGACTCTCCTCCAAGACCTGAAGCAATGGGAATCTCGCTATCTCATCAGAGAGCCCACTTCACTTCTGGACATCTCTAATGGTAAGGAAGGTTTCTCATACTGACTTAAAATCTGTATTTGTGATGGCTTTTACCCATGGCTCTTAGTTCTGCCCTCTGGGGCCAAGCAAAAAGAACGAAATTAATCCTCCTTCCACACTTCCTACCTGAGTGATCTTGGGTGGGTCACTTACCTTTTCAGAGTCTCGATTTCCTCGTCTTTAAAATGGATTTGGTGATACTTAAGGTCCCTTTTAGCTTTAAATCTATGATTCTAGAAACATCTTTTTGGGAGACAACAGATCACCCTGTTTTCTCTTCTCTAAGTTAAACATCCTTAGTTGCTTCAACTGGTCCTATTAAAGCATGTTTTCAAGGCCCTGCATCATCTGGTCTCTCTTCTCTGGACACTCTCCAGTTTATCAATATCCTAATGAGCATTGCCCAGAACCGAATGCAAGACTCCAGATGTGGTCTGGCTAGGCCAACATATGTTAGGAATATCAAATCCCTC
This sequence comes from Gracilinanus agilis, assembly GCF_016433145.1. Classification (NCBI taxonomy): domain Eukaryota; kingdom Metazoa; phylum Chordata; class Mammalia; order Didelphimorphia; family Didelphidae; genus Gracilinanus; species Gracilinanus agilis. The sequence continues at coordinate 68,550,406 of NC_058132.1, forward strand.
GTTATGGACATGATGCCTCTCAATACAGCTTAAGATCCCATTAATTTCTCTGGCTTCCAAGTCCCACTATTGACTCCAGACCAGGATTAATTGGGCTAGAGATATTTAACTTGAAGGAAAGAAGATTTGATGGGGAGGAAGGAGGAGGGAGCAGGCATGATTATCTTGACTCGTATGTAGGGGTATTATGTGGAAGACAAATTGGCCTTCTTAGGCAACAAGCTGGCACAGATAAAGAGCTACCTTTGGGGTCAGAAAGAGCTGAGTTCAACTCCTGCCTCAGACAGTTGTAAGATGTTGGCCTCAGTTTCCTCATCTGTAAAATTTGGATGTTTACAATACCTACCTCATAGGGTTGTTGTGAGGATCAAATGAGATAAGGTATGCAATGAACTTTTGAAGATCTTTAAGTATTTTATTTTCTGCTTGTCTCACTATGTATGTGCTAGTTATTTTTCCTCTTCTCATTATTTTTATTATGCTCCCTTGCCCCAAAGATGAAAATAAAGAGCAATGAGTGAAAGTTTTAGAGTGGCAGATTTATATTTGATGCTGGGTTGGGAAACAACTTCATCATCATCATCATCATCATCATCATCATCATCATCATAGCTAAATTATTTAGGTGGCAAAAGGGATGGAGTGCTGGACTTGGAGTCAAGAAGACTCATCTTTCCTGAGTTCAAATCTGGCTTCAGGTACCTACCAGTTGTATGACCCTGGACAAGTCACTTAGCCTCGTTTGCTATGTTTCTTCATTTGTCAAATAAGCTGGAGAAGGAAACGATAAAACACTCCAGTATTCTTTCTGAGAAAATCTCCAATGGAGTCATAGAGTCAGAAACCATTGAAAAATAACTGAACAACATTTATAGATAGTGCTTACTATGTGCCAATCACTGTAGTCACTGTAATGAGATGCCTCTGAACTGGTACCTCCTTAACTGCATTCACACACTCACTCATTGGAGATCTTGGAAAGGAAGATGGATGGTCACTTTTTCAGATATTGAGGGGATTCCTGCACAGATAGGGGTTCATTCAATGGGTCCCTGACATCCCTTGTCAATCTCATTTTGCATTTACTTGGCTTTGTGACTCCTGGGTAAGTCACTTAATTACTCAATACTCTTCCCCTCTTTTTCTTGGAAGCCCTTACCTTCTATCTTAGCATCAATACCGTGTATTGGTTTCAAGGCAGAAGACTGGTAAAGACTAGGCATTGGGGGTTAAGTGACCTGCCCAGGGTCACACAGTTTGGAAATGCCTGAGGCCAGATTTGAACACAGGATCTTCCCATCTCTAAGTCTGATTCTCAAATCCACTGAGCCACCTAACCACCTCCTCTAAGACTCTTAAGTGGCAAAGAAGGTGAGAGTCTCCACGGGTAGAAGGAGTCTCTTTACCTAGCATGAAATCTCACGTCCTGTGTTTTTCATCTTTATCCCATCACTTCCTTAGCAAAAAAAAAAAAAAAAAAAAAAAAAAAAAAAAAAAAAAGTTTTTAAAAGGAAAAGAATCTTTTTGCAACTAGCTCTATTTGCAAGCAGCTGCTGCCTCTGCAAAGCTCATCATCTCCATCATTCGCTCTTGTGGATTTGTTTGCCATCCAGGGGGCCTCAGTGGCCCCCAGGTAAATATTAATAACATGCTTTTGTGTTCATTGGCTAAGAGACTGATGAATCATTTCCTCTTTTCCCTTTGCGTTCGGGACTGGCTTTTGTTGCTAAGAAGACTCTGGATATTCCAAGCAGCTGCAACGGAAGCCGAGCTAATCCAGGTTCAACTGGACTGTGGGTAGAAGAGGGGGAGATGGAGATGGAGCAAGGCAGGCCTTTTAAGTAGGCATGGGAGTAGTGCTCTCTGAGGAATAAAAAGAACTCTGGACTTAGAGTCTGAATAATTGGAGTCAAGTTGTGTTTTCCCCCTTACCAGTTTGTGTGGCCTTACTAATCACAGAAAACAATTAATAATGTCTTATCTATCAACCTATCTAATAACACCCCTTCTCCAGGTCTCAGTTTCTTCATCAATGAAAATGGGGAAATTAGACTCCATTATCTCTAACGTTCCTTCCACCTCTAACATGCCATGTTCTTCCATCCATTAAAGCTCATAGAATTGTGGATTTGGAAGTAGAAATGATTTCAGGAATCTGCTAGTCTTATTTTTCAGATATTCATATAAGGTCAATGGCTTGCCCAGAATCCCTCACAGAGCTAGATTTGAACCCAGTTCCTCTAACTCCAAATCCAAGGCTTTTTCCATTAATGACACATTGCCTTCATCAACATTCTCTTTTTCTCGGGTCCCTTCAAGGTTCTAAGGCTCCTTTCACTTTTGACCTTCCCCATGCCAAGGTCCTTCCCGAATTGGATAGTCTCATCCTAATATCTCATGTGGATCTGATCATTTGTATTCTTCTAAGGTCTCTCCCAGTCTGCTGTTCTTTGGTTCGGTGAGATCCCCAGGTCCTCGACGGTATAAATAGGCAGAATTGAATCCAGCGCTGGCTTTGAGTAACGTGAAGAAAGGGGGGATCAAACTGGAGAGCCCCAGAGCTCGGCGATTAGTATGCAAGGAGGCTTCACTAGGCAGAGCTGTTCCAAGATAAATGGTTCAGAGCGCTCTTCAAATATGTAAAATCCCATGTTCCTGGGCAGGTCAAACAGATGAATATCTTTGATTGCTTCCACTGATCTGCTCGGTTTGGGTGGAGCATCGTACATTGGGTTTTGTCAAGAGGAGATTTGCAACCAATCAACCCCCAGAGTGCCCTCAGCTCTCAGAAAACATCAGGACCAAAATGACTTCTTTCCTGGGGGAAATCTCCCCCCCCCCAACTGAAAGAATCATGGAACATAGCGTGTTAGACCGGAGACATATATTAGGAGAAGGAATGGCAGAATTAGGAGTGACTTGAGAACACAAAATGATAGACTTTTTGACATGAAAAGGTTGAATAAAGAAAGACTCATAACCGAAGGGACCTTTAGAGTGCAGGATGTCAGAATTGGAGAGGGGGGCTTAGTACGTGGAACATCAAAGCTTTAGAACATGGAATGTCAAGTAGTTGGGAGGGCCTTTAGAACACAGAACGTCAGCGCTGAGAGAACCTTTAGAATGCAGGATGTCAGATCCAGGAGGGGATTTAGAATATGATAGGTCAGAGCTAGGAAGGTCCTTAATAAAATGTCAGAGGTAGAAGGACTTCAGAACATAGAATGTCAGAGATGGAAGGGGATGTAGAATAAGGGAACATGGAATCTGAGAGCTGGGAGGGAGCTTAGAACACAGAATATTAGAGCTGGGAAAGAACTTAGAACAGAGAATATTAGAGCTGGAAAAGAACTTAAAGTACAGAATGTCAGAGCTGGATGGGGAGGCCTTAGAACTCAGAATGTCAGAGCTGGGAGGATCCTTAGAACACAAAACATCAGAACTGGGAAGGACCTTAGAACATAGAATGTGAGAGCTGGGAGGAAGCTGAGAACACAGAATGTCAGAGTTGGGGAAGAACCTAAGAACAAAGAATTTCAGAACTGGGAAGGGCTTTAGAACATGGGATGAACACAGAATATCAGAGTGGGAAGGTCCTTTAAAATAGAATTTCAGAGCTAGAGGGGATCTTAGAACAGAGAATGGTGAGAACATAAATTATAAATGGGAAGGACCTTGAAATGTAGAATGGGTTCATAGGGTTTAGCACTAGAAGAGGCCTTCGAGCTCATCTATCTAATCCAAACCCTTCATTTTTTAGCAGAGCCAGAGCAGGAAAATAGCTTGTCCATGATGATATAGTGAGTTAATTACAGGGCAAGGAAGGGAGTTCGTACTTCAGGACAGTGTCTCCTGTTAGAAGATAGTCCCTTTTCCTGAAAATGGTCATCTCAGATTGTATAGAGGTGCTTGTTGTCATGCTGGGCTGGCTGGGGTAAGGGGTGCTGGGCATCCGCAGAGAGCAGAGGGCATCGGCTTTGGTTCCAAGAGGACTGACCCCCTGCCATAGTGAACCTTCTGGTCTATGACCCAAGCCCTTATCCTGCAGTGCTCTTCTGGACCCCAGCCCCTCTTTCACTAGTACGGTGAGGAGAGGGTGAGCCTGAGAAGGAGGCAGAGGGTGCCACTAGGGAATTGGTGCTTGGGCTCTGATGGGAAGAAGGGTTTCTGAAGGCAAGGCACTGAATGAGATTTAATAAAGCTCTCTGGGAAGACAGAGTCTATCCCTCCTGGACTGTGGGAGAGAGAGGGAAACAATTATAGATGAGTGACAGGAAGCTTCAGCCTCCTCCAGCAACTTTGCCCTAGAAAATGAAATTTTGCTTTGGCTTTTTTAGTGGGCTAGATGGTAGGCAGCCCTTGTTTCCCTGAGTCATGGTGGATCTGGGGGTAGAGAAAAGGCCCAATGGGAAGAAAGGGAGAGGTTGGAGGACTCAGACAGCCAACTCTATGTTCAGAAGAAGGTCAACAAGATGGGGAAAGAATTGGACCAACTAAAGATCTAGGGCCATTTTCCTGGAGAACAGATGACTTGGGGAGGGGGTTGACATGATAGCTATTTTCTTTTATTTGAAAAGCTGTCATGTAGAGGTGGGATTAGCCTTGCTCTGCTTGGCCTTGGAGGACAGAAGCAAAAGCATTAGGGACTGGAGGAGAGTGGATTCTAGGGAGACAAGTTTCAGCTCAGTGGAGAAGAAGGGAGGAGAGGGGAGCACTTTTTAACAATTTATTGCTGCCTAATTAGGGAATGGACTGCCTTGGGAAGTAGTCAGGGTCCCATCCCTGGAGATGTCAGAGCACAGGCATCCTCCTGTAGAGTGGGAGTTAGAATTAGGCATCATTAAGGTTCTACCCAGATTCTAAGGCTAAAGTGCCACTTATGGAAGGTTCTAGAGTTAAGCTTGAGCCTGTGCTCTGGGATGAAGAAAGGAGAGTCAGTTCCCTTTATTATTTCCTTTCCTACTTTTCAGGTCTGAATTCAAAAGACCTCATAATTTCACATTGCTGCCCCAACCCTTCACTCCCTCTGTGAGACTTCCCATAACAATATCCCATTTTTTTTTGACCTCCATGGTCCATCCCCTCCTTCTATCCCCCTCTCCATCAGCATTTCTGGGTCTCATCCAGCCTCTGCTGGCATTGTTCTCTCTTCCTAGGTGACAGCAAGACAGCGATGCCTGAGTGAGATGACCTCATCCTTGCTAATGTGTTAGCTGGAGAATGCCTTAGTTTTCCTAGGAAACAGAGAACCTTAGCCTAGGGAAAAGCCTCATGACTCCGGAAGGCCCTTAAGGAACTATGCTGGGAATTTCTGGTCTGGGGAAAATTGGTGAGGGAGACCACAGGTTCTACCACTTTTTGGTAGATGAGACCTTAGACATCACCGAGTTGAATAACTTCATTTTACACATGAGGACACTGAGGCCAGAGAGATAAGGTTTGCCCATGATTACATGGGCAATAAGTAGATAAGATAAAGTTAGAACTGAGGTTACCAGCCTCCAAGTCTCATGCTCATTCTACTATATCCATTTGGTGAATAAATAATCTTTACTCAGAAGGTCCTAAATAAGGGTTTGTTCATAGAATCATTGATTTATATCTGGAAGATACTTCAGAGATGGGATTAAGGGAGAATTTAGGCTAAACTCCTCATTTTACAGAGGATGAAATAGGCTGAGGCTAAGTGATTTTCCCAAGGTTACAGAGATAGTAATTGGCAGATGAGATTTGAACTCAGGTCCTCAGACTTTGTTCCTTCTGCTCTGGTTCATCTAACTTACTTTGTGCATGTTATTTTGTTATTCTAGGCATTGATTTTCTCATCTATTAAATGGATACCACAATCCTTTTTCTGCTTGTCTGCTTGAAAAAAAAAATAAAGCGGGCAGCTGGGAAGTACAGTGGATAAAGCACCAGGTTTGGAATCAGGAGACCTGGATTCAAATGTGACCTCAGACATTTCCTGGCTGTGTGATCCTGGGCAAGTCACTTAACACTAACTGCCTAGCCATTGCTACTCTTTTGTCTTAGAATCCATACTAAGGTATGAGTTTAAAAAAAAAATCAGAAACAGACATTAGAGATTTTAAAAGGCTATATAAATTCATGAGGAGTCTTGCTTGAGCTGACATCCTGCCCAGAGCCCACTAAACTCTCTCCAGAGGTCCAGTGACCAGGATCTTAAAGCACTGCAGTTTCATCCCCTTCCAAAGAGCCAATAGGGTACCGTCTCTTTTCCTGCCCCAAACCCCCCAAGTTTCCCAGACAGTCTCTCTCCTAGAATCCATCTGGTCGGGGGTAGGTGATTGCTCCATCTATGAAGTGTTTTCTGTGTGCTAAATGCTGGGGATGCAAAGGCAAAAGACTGTCAGGTCCAAGCAATGCTCCTGTCCTTCTGCTTTCCTAGAAGAGAGAAGGCAGATCGCCCTGGAGAGAGTCTGAATTTCTCATCCCGCCCCCCATGCGCCATACTGAAGGAGCACAGATGTAGCTCCTTAGTGGGCAAAGGCCCACATCTGGTCACTTTCCCGCTCTACCAGAGGGAGAAACAGCCACAGCCAGGAAGTCATCTTGGCCTCCTGGCGTGTGCACGAACGTGGTTCTTTTTCTTTCCTTTTTTTTCCCCTTCTTTCTTTTATTTTCTGTCTTTCCCTTCTTCCTCATCCTCCTTCTCTCTTCCCCACTCTTCCTCCCCTTCTCATCTCCCCTCCTCTTCCTCCTCGTCTCCTCCCCAGACTGACTCCTTCCCCCTCTACCTCCTCCCCTGGCTTCTCCCTCCCTCCATCTCTCTGCCTGGCTCCTTTGAATTTGTGAGAGCTGCCTTCACAGGCCTTTGGCAGCGCTGAGCACAGCCTGTGTAAACCTCATATATTTGATGTGAGGAGAGGGAGAGAGAGATTGGGAGCAGCTGAACAGAATGAGATCCTGTAGGGGAGAGAAAGGGGCTGTGGAGGAGAAATGACTTTGAGACCGGAGGGGAGAAAAACAAGCCATAGAATTTCCTATCTTTTAAAAACAATAAATGACCTGTTGCCTTCAGCTGGGGACTGTGCTCTGACTATTGATTTCACCCTCTCCGAGGGAGGGGAGAGCCGAGTGCCTCCTCCCTGGGGAGAGAGGCACGTTTGTCCACAGCCTGTTCATCCCAGCCCCTTGTCGGCAGCACCTCCCCTCCCAGGCCCCCCCTGGCCCCCAGCCTGCTGGCTGTCCATCTCTGAAGAAAATAAAATGAAATAAAATAAAATAAAAAAGTGCATTATAACCAGGGAATCAGAAACACATAGGAGGTTGGATCTAGGAGGAATGGGAGAATTCAGAATGGCAGAGTGGATGGGAACCGCAGAATATAGAATGTCAAACTTGGAAGGGATCTGAGAACCTAGAATGCCAGAAATGGAGATCTTAGAACAGATAGCGGACTGCTAGAGTTGGGAGGGGACTTAGAACATTGAATGTCAGAATCAAAAACCTGAGAATTTAACTGAAGTGGTAAGTATGGGGGGGGAGAGAGAGAGAGAGACAGAGAGAGAGAG
>NC_058132.1:68558142-68579409 GCF_016433145.1 Gracilinanus agilis
AGATAGACAGAGAGAGAGAGAGAGAGACAGAGACAGAGAGAGAGAGATAGACAGAGAGGGAGAGAGAGAGACAGAGAGAGAGAGAGAGACAGAGAGAGAGAGAGAGAGACAGAGAGAGACAGAGAAAGAGCTCAGAGAGAGAGAGGAAAGGAAGAGAGGGGGGACAAAGAAAGAGGGGAGAGAGAGAGAGAGAGAGAGAGAGAGAGAGAGAGAGAGAGAGAGAGAGAGAGAGAGAGAGAGAGAGATGAATATTCTAGGCAAATGAAACCACTTCCACTATATCCTCTCAGACCCTGGTGGAGAAAACCTTAGACCTGAGCCCAAGAGCCCCAGGAATAGTGGCACCTCTCAAAAGATTCGATGTTAGAAATGGATGGGATTTTTTTCCAGGATAAACTATATTAAAGAAGATGCATTACTATCTGATTTGCCCCTGCAGGTCCTTTGAAACCTCCTCTGCCTGTTCTCTCCCTCATTAGAAGGGGACTTTCTTGAGGGCAGGGACTGATTTGTTTTGCTATGTGTTATCCCCCATGCTTAGAACAGGGCTTTGCAGATAATGTGGCTGTTCATTCTTGGTTTTTGAAAAGGAGCAGCGGCATCACAAGTGATACCTTGGCTTGTGCCTGAATTGGATTTAAGTGAAGCAGAGTCACATAAAATGGTCAATCTCACTCTTTCTTCCAGTCATCCTAATCCAGAGGCAAGACAAAAGTTGGGAGGATTAGCAATGACCTGGAGTGCAGTGGATGACCTTGGCTGTCTGTCCAAGCTCTAAGGGTTCCACAGTGCCTGCTTCAGCTGCCTTCATGACCTCTGGAACAAATTGTTCACATCCACCCATTCTGCTGGAGGAGGTCTTTACATGGTTGGGGTAGACGTCCCCCTTACTCACTGACGGGTTTGAGGCCTGTTGGGCACCCTTAGCCAGGTTTAGATCATCTCTCAAGATGGTTTTACTGGGATATGGCTACTGACAATGCTATAGCTTCTTGGAAATGCTTTTTTAATTTATCTGTAGAATACCAGAGCTGGGAGGGCCTTAGAACATAGAATATTAGAGCTAAGAGATAATTTAGAAAAGTTAAGAGCACATGGTAAACCAAAAGAACCAGGGCTGAAATGGGCCTTATTTTATATCCTAAAGTCCCTTCTAGTTCTGACATTCTAAAATCTAGGACCCCCTCCAGATCTGACATTCTCCTCTCTGTGAGTCTTCCAACTCACATGTTACATGTTCAAAGAGCTCTTTGCACTCTCAGACAAATTGTAGAAAAGTGGTCTTTTCTAGCTCTGACATCCTAGGTTCTCAAGCTCCACCTAGATCTGACATTTTATATTCTAAGGGACTTTTCTACTCAGACATTCTGTGTTCTAAGAGCCCTTTCTATTTTCTGATAAATTCTGATAATGAATTTCTGATGTATTCCATTTTCTGACAAATAAAATTCAGTCTCTTGCAGTTCTGACATCCTAGTTAATAAGAGCCCATTTAAATCAAATATTCGATGTTCTAAGAGCAAGAGCCCTTTCCACCTTCTGACAAATTCTAGAATGCTCTTTTTTGTTCATTATTTATAAAAGGCACCTTTTTTTTAGAACATAGTAGGTTAGAGCTGGAAGGGTCCTTGGAGACCACCTCATTCTACCCACTCTTTTTTTCCCAAATAAAATTTTATGACTATCTTTTGTTTTTACATCATCTAGATTTCCTGATTTTACACCCTCCCTCTCCTAGAGAGCCATCCTTTATTGCAAGATATAAAACTACCCACTCTATTTAAAGCAGAAAGAAGAAATGGAAACTTGTGTGAGATGGCAAAGATTCAATCCTGAGCCTTAGGCCTGAGGGACCCAAAGGCAGCTTACCCAGGCATTAGCTCTGCCTACTAGAACTTCATGGATTCCTGCATTCTGGCCCAGGAGTCACCTCACACCTGTCTCTCTTACCCAAATTTTCCTGATCTCTGAATCCCGACAGTAGGGACCAAGGCTCTGGAACCTGCTTACTTGGAAATCTCCTTGGAACCTCAGGTCTCTCTTTCTCTCTCTGTCTCTCAACTTCAGAATTGCAGATTTCTTTGCAAGGTTGTCATTCTAGTTATTTGAACCTCCTTCTATCTATAATGGTTTTTTGTCAGATGCCTTTTCCTTAAACTCTTTCCCTTCTATAACCTATTCTCACATAGTCCAGATGGCAGGGGCATTTTTTGGGATATACTTACAAGGGGAAGGGGAATGGAAGCCCCTTGAGGGTAGGGATTATTTCATTTGTTTTTTGTTTGTTTCCTCTTAGCATTCCTAACACCAACACAATGTCTGATGTTTAATAAAAGCTAATTGATTAATTCAGTACATGAATTCACAAATTCTACATAGTATATTATAATATTGGGGCAATTAGGTGGCACAGTAGATAGAGTACCAGGTCTGGAGTCAGGAATACTCATCTTCCTGAGTTTAAATCAGGCTTCAGACACTTACTGTGTGACCCTGGGCAAGTCACTTAAACCTGTTTGCTTCCATTTCCTCATCTTTAAAGTGGGCTGGAAAAGGAAATCGCAAATTACTCCAGTATCCCTTGCCAAGAAAACTCAAATGGGCTTACAAAGAGTTGAACATAACTAAAAACTGACCAAACAACAATAGCATTATTTTTTTATTTTATAATTTTTTAAATTTTTATTTAATTAATTGATTTAGAATATTTTTCCATGTTTCCATGATTCATGTTCTTTCCCTCACCTCCTCCCACCACCCATCCAATGAGTAATTGCACTGGGTTTTGCATGTCATCAATAACAGTATTATAATCTTAATGATGGACATTGGTGGGGTAGTGGATAAAGTGCAAGGCCTGAAGTCAGGAAGATGAATTCAAATCCATCCTCAGATACTAGCTATGTTGACCCTGGGCAAGTCACTTAACCTCTGTTTGCCTTGGTTTCATCATTGGTAAAACGGGGATAATAATAACACTTTCCTATCAGGTTTGTTGTGAAAATCAAATGAAAAATGATCTGTAAAGCTCTTAACACAGTGCCTGGCACATAGTAGGCACCATATGAATGTTAACTATTTGCGTAGTGCTTAAACTATATTAGCTCATTATTATGCTTTTTCAAGTATACAAGAAATTGCTCTTCTTCCACACTGATTAGTCCTAAAGGTCTCTTGAATGAAAGCCTATCCAAGCCATCTTGATTCCTCCCTGAGCCAGGAGGTTAAAGTCTTCCCTTTGTTTAGACCATACTCAGCTGGAATTTGGAATTCTCCATTTTGTGCTCTTTGGAGCCATTTTTTCAAGTCCAAATTTCCATTTTTGGCAGTTAGGAAGCTTCTTGATGTCATGGTGGCCTTCATCTCTATCTATAGTAGTAAGGTGAAGTGTGATAAGGATAAGCAGCTAGTGCCCATGGACCCAACTGGCCTCAGTCCTAGTGAGCATCTCTGTCTACACTGATGTCCAGAGGGTTGGTGGTCCTCCAATTACCAGTAACCCTTAATTAGTGAAACTTTCCAAGATGAACCTAGTGAAGTGCAATACATCACCACCAACCCAGTCCTATCCCTGCCTGAAACATGTCAATATGACTTACTAAGCCTGGTTTGGAGATGAAGCTTGTCAGCCATGCCTCTTTACTGCCAAAGCCCATGAGAGGGTACTATGTCTATACCCTCTTCTCCTTCCTTCCTTCTTCCTTCCTTGTCTTCTCTCCAGAATTCCTTTCTTCTCTTTATTTCTCCCTCCCTTTCCCTCTGTCTTGCTTCTCCTTCTCTCTTTGGCCTTTCCTCCCTCACCACCCACAACCTACTAGATCCCTTCCCTTTCTCCCTCTCTTTTTTTCCCTCTTCTCTTTTTTCCCTTCCTGCCTCTTCTTTCTCTCATTTCTCTATTTCTTTCCCTTTTCTCTTCTTTTTTTGTCTCTCCTGCCATCTTTCATCCTCTCATCTGCCTCTCCTTTCCCTCAACATTTCTTCTCCTTTTCTCATCTCTTTCTCTCACCTTTCTCATTTATTCCTTCTCTTTTTTAACTTCTCTCCCTCATCTTCTCTTCTTTCCCTTTTATTCTCTCCTCTCCTTTCTTCTTTTCTCCTTTCTCTCAATCTTTCTTCTCCCTTCCTCATCTCTCTCACCTTTCTCATTTCTTCCCTTTCTTCTTTCCTCCTATCCCACATTCTTTCTTTCTCCCTTCTATTATTCTCTTTTCTCTCACTCCCACTTTCTTTCCTTTCATTTATTATTTCCTCCTCATTCTCTCCTTTTCTTTTTCTCTTTCATCCTCATATCTATCTCCTAAAGCTCTGGATCCTTCTCTTCCCTTTGGCTGATCTCAGCTGTGGGTTTTGATGTGACTCCTAATTGTCACTAGAGCTTCCAGGGCCAGACTGAGGGCGAGAGGGGTGGTGGTGGTGGTGGGGGCTGGGTGGGGACTCTGGCTTGTGAGAGTCTATACTGCCATCTTCAGACAGGAGTGGATGGCAAAGCAGCAACAGTTCTGGTCCCAAAAGAAGAAAATAAAGCAATCTGTTCCTTTCATGTTGGTAAAAGCACATCTCCACCCTCCCTCAAAATGTACATGAAGCAAAAGAAATATGGCCTTCTAGTCCATCCATGGCCTTTGTGGCCAGTGTGGAAATAGTACTTGCCAGGAAAATGGTGCCCCATTATGATATTAATGAAATCCAAGACTTTTCTTGACAAGAATGCCTCTTAAACAGGTGAGTGTAATGGTCTTAGTCTTTCCTATACACATAGCCCCTTTTATTCTCCAAAGCACTGTCCTATTTATTAATTTTTAAGCCCTTTTACAACTCCGATGTTCATTCTGTTGTCTAAAACTCCTCCCAGGGGACTTATGAGAAAGAATGCTATCCACACCCAGAGAAAGAACTGTGGGAGTAGAAACACAGAAGAAAAACATATGATTTCAACATTGCTTCCTCTATGGTAAATACCTTCTTTTCTATCCTCCCTTCCCCTTTCCAAATTCTTGTGTGTTGACTTCTCCCATTAGAGTGTAAGCTCTTTGAGAGAGAGAATAGTCCTTTTGCTTCTATCTGTATCCCCAGTACTTAGTACAGTGCCTGATATTCTGTAAGTGCCTGTGAGGAAGCAAGATTAAAAGTACTTTCTAACTACCATTATCACCATCATCCCTCAGTTATAACAATGATTTTGAAAACTACTTGGAATAAAAAGCTCTCAAAACCTAAAGACCAAGAAAAAAAAATCAAAATCATATGATAGTAAGGAAAGTGGTAAATGTTAGAGAGGATGTGGCAAAATTGGGATGCTAATGCATTGTTGATGGAATTGTGAATTGATCCATGTCAATGACATGATCAGATGCATGTCAAAGCATACAATTTTTCACTTGAACTAATTTCAGGTTTTTATTTTGGGGTTTTGGTTTTATATGATTATTCTCTTATAAAAATGAACAATATGGACATTTTAAAAATAAAAAAATTAAATTAAAAAACAAAAATAAAATCATATGATAGAAAGACAAATGTTAAAATGGCAGCCAAGGTATGATTTAAAGTCTAGAAAATCGGGAGGCTACCTGAGAGGGAATTCAAATCAATCCCCTTCCCCCTAGCTGTGTTGAGTTGCTCTTCCAAATGAACAAATTGATGAAATCCTTGAGGGCCAGGATTATCTCATTTTTTTACCAGGAGGCCCTTCTTGTTGTTCAACTGTTTTTCAATTCTCCCAATTCCTATCCAATTCTTCATAACCACATTTGGGGTTTTCTTGGTAAAGATACTGGAGTGGTTTGCCATTTCCTTCTCCAGCTTATTTTATAGACAAGGAAATTGAGGCAAACAAGGCTAAGTGACTTGCCCAGGGTCACACAGCTAGGAACTGAGTCCAGACTTGAATACAAGATGAATCTTCCTAGCCTGACATTCTATTCACTGTGACACCCAGCTGCTCTAGTAGGCCCTTTATAAATGCTTATTGATTGTTTATGAATTGATTAGCAACATCCTGTCTACTACCAAAGTTGTCTTGAAGATGGTTTCAGGGCCCCCATGGAAGATGAGCTTATATCCCAATCCTTACATTGATTTGCAATATTCTATCCTCTGTACAATAGTCCACTGACCATCAAACATAAAAGGACAGGTGAAGGATAGTGATTTGCCTCATTTCTACCTGAACTTCATCAAAAATACTATAAGAAGAATGAAAATAATACTAATAACTCATATTCTGATGGTGGTATATTTTTGTGCACCCCACCCCCACCCTGCTACCCAGGGTTCCCACTCTCATCATAGTTTCCTTTAGTGTTTTAGGATTTATAAAACAATTTTCTCACAATACTGAGATATGTATAATTTCCAATATCATTCCGATTTAAATCAATTTGAAAAGCATCAATTAATTTCCTACTGTATATAGGGCATTTGCTAGTTGCTGAGGACGAAAAAAAACCAAAACCAACAATTAGTCCTTATCCAAAAAGAGCTTGTATCACACAAGACATGGGGGTACAGTTAGGGCAGGGGGAATAGTAATACTGTATATGTAAAGATCAAAGTAGCATATGTTTGCATGTGATGAGCAAAGGAAGGATCGAGAACACTCTTGGAAAATTTAGAGGAAGGAGAGTGCATGCACCCTTGAAAAGATCAGGGTGAGCTTCATGGAGAAGGTAGGCACTGATGGAAACAGAAGGATTTAAGTCAGTAGATATTTAGGGGAAGGGAATTCATTCTATGGATGGCAGTTGATTTATGAAAATGCAGAGCCAGGGTAGGGGCATATGAATTTGAGAAACAAGAAATCATTCTTTTTGGATAGAATGTGAGGACTAGAAAGGGGAATACATGAAGCAAGTCTGTAAAGGCAAATCTGTGCCAGCCAGATTGCATAAGATCCTTAATATCAGAGTAAGGAGTGTATATTTTATTCTATAGACAATAGAGTGACTCAGAAGTTTCTGAAGCAGGAAAGTGGCATGCCAAGACTTGAACATTAGGGAAATTGTATTGACCATTATGTGAAAGATTGATTTGTGAAGGAAGGATCGGATCAGAGAGTCGGGAAGATTGGCCACAAGGATAGTATAATAGTCTAATCCCAGAGAAAATAAGGGGCCTAACCAGTGTAGCTACGCATAGGATTATAGAGTTAGAGCTAGAAAGGAACATTGATTCCATTCTTTTCATTTTACAGATAAGAAAATGGAGACATAGAAGTTAATTGACTTTGTTCACAGTTATACAACCAAGATAGGATCTGAATTCAGGTCTTTCCAACTCCAAACCTAATGCCTTAACTACTCTTCTCCTCAGCTGCCTGTGAGTAGTGATATGATGATTGATGCAAAAGACTATACTAAGGTAATGTCACTAAAAGTTGGTAACTGATTCAGGAACAGAGGGTAAGGGAGAAGAAAGAATCAGGCACCACTCCAAAGTACCAAATGGCTAGGAGAAAAGTGAAAGGAAACCATAAGAACTTTAGGAGGCAAGAATAGAGATGACAGCACTCCCCCATGGCTCTGACCCACGTGGCAACCTCTCCTGAAATCTTTCATCTTCGATACCCACCAAGCCAGAAGAGTCTGGATTCAAACACCCACCAACTCGAGTAAATATTTGATAATCTTCTCTAAGCTCACTCGCTATAGCAACACAGATCCACTAAGTCCCGTTTAAATTAAAACTGCCTTCCAGATCAAGAATCCCAAATACAGCCAATATAGAAGAAAGAGGAGGAATGGGGGTGGAGGGTCATGATGGATACAGATATTTTTTAATTATTGGAAAGGAAAATAAAGTCCTAAGTTAACCCTATCCTCCTTTCAACATCCCCTTGGGCCTTCTCTTCCCTTCCCTGCCCATCAGATATCTTCAGATTTGCTTAGCAAATTAAAGGCCCACTGATAATTGGGTGATTTACTAGTATCCCAATCCTCTCTGGCAGGCAGAGCTCTTTGGCAGGAAGAGAAGTAGACCAGCTCAGCCGGGAGCACCTCTTAGGCTCAAGGGAAGCCATTTCTAATGTTCACAGATATTTATGGGAGTAACCAATTAGCAATCAAGAGAAAAAAAAAACATTTGATGTGAACAAATGAGGCTTTGGGAGAGAACTTGGAGGAGACCCAGTTGGAGAAATGGGGGCAATTGTTGGTTTTCATATGAAAGACCAAAAGAGCTCTGAGCCCCAGATGCATTGAACTGCTACCCATCCCTTGAATACCAGGGTAGAAGAAAGAACCCCAGACTCCAGACATAACTCTACTACTAACTCATGGGTATGGCATGATGAGAATCCTTCCCCCTCTTTGAGCCTTAATTATTTTCTCTAGAAAATGTGGCTTTACAGATTGTGTTTAAAGACTACCTGTGTTATCCTTTTGGAACAATATCTGATTCTCTGAAATAATTGACCAATTCTTCTAGGTACCATGAGGCCCCAATGGCAGGTGCCATTATCCCTAGGGACTATTTACTTTGTTTATTCCCTCTGATGGCCCTAAATACTTCTGTCTTTTATCTTATCTGTTTCTTATATGCACCTAAGTGTGTGCATGTTGCCTCCCCCATTAGATTGTGAGCTCCTTGAGGGCAGAGACTGGTTTTGACTATGTATTCCCAGAACCTGGAATTTTTGTCATCCCTTAATAAGTACCTGTTGGCTTTCTTCATGTTTCAGATTTTTTGTTTCTGCTTAGCATCACTGCCTCCCATCCCAACTAAACTAATAAATGTTGGTTGTCTAACATTCTACTTTCTGCCTGTGAATATTAGCTGTTCCTCTGAGATGACTGACTTGATCTTAGCTTAGTAGCTGAGCTGGCTATTTCTGAGCTCAGATGACCAGGGCTATACACATTCCCATATTCCATTTGATAATTCATATACTTGACGAATGTTAAAGCTGGAAAACAATATAGAATGTTAGACATGGAAGGACCCTAAAAGCTGGAAAGGACTTAGAACATAAAACATTAGAGTTGAAGGAGACTAAAAGTCAGAGCTGTAACAGGAGACAATGAAAACAAAAATTCAGCATAGCTTCATTAAGATTGTTATGCCAGACTAGCCTCATTTTCCTTTTTTGTCAGGGTTACTAGACCAGCATATCAGGAAAGTATTTAGGTGTAGTTTGTTTAGATTTTAGCAAAGTAATTGAAAAAGTTTCTCATATGGTTCTTGTATGGAGAGATGTACATTGGATGATAGTATAGTAAAGTTGACTGAAAATTAGCTGAAAGGCTGAGCTCGAATACTATTGACAGTAAGATGTCAATTTGAGGGAGAGCTCCAGTGGAGTGTCACGGGGATCTGTACTTGGCCTTGGGTTCCTTACAATTTCTCATTAATAAAATCGTTAAAGAACTCAAGGTCAAGAGGTAGCATACACACAAGTTTGTGAATACAACAAACATAAAACCATGTGACTTGATATGATTATTATACTTGTAAGTAATACAAAGCATGCAGAGGAATTGAGAACATAGAATGCCATATCCAGAAAGGACTTAGAACATAAAAAAATAGAGTTGGAAGAGAGAGAAAGGTATACAACAGAGTTAAAGTCCAGGAAGTCCTGGATAGGCTAGAATATTAGGCTTTTTCTAATGAAATAAAGTTTAATAGACATAAATGCAAAGTTCTGCAATGAGATTCAAAATGTCAATTATACATGTAAGATGTAAGAAGTCCTCATTAAATAAATAGTATCTTATCTGGGAAAAAAAAGATTGGGGTAAGCCAAGAGTTAGGGTCAGCATTTATTAAGCATCTAATCAATAGACTATTCCCAAAGCCCTTCTTTCCAGAGGGGTCAGAATTTTCCAGCTAACTTTCACTTCCCATCAGCTGTTGTGCTTAGTTTAAACTCCACAAATATCATACTCCTATACAAAGTAAAATTTAGACCCTATCTCATTTTTAATCTTGCTTTTGTGTATTATCTTCCCTCATTAGATTGTAAGCTTCTTGAAGGTAGGGATTATCTTTTTCTTATTTGTTTCTTTAGTGCTCAGCACAGTTCCTGGCAAATGATAGGTTTTTTAACCCTTACAATCTGTCTTAGAATCAATATCAAGTATTAGTTCCAGGGCAGAAGAAGAGTAGGGCTTGGCAATGGGAGTTAAATGACTTGTCCAGGGTCACACAACTAGAATGGTTGATTCTTAATAAGTATTTTTTGTTGTACTGTATAATCTTTTCACCTGTGTTTGACTCTTTTTGGAGTTTTCTTGGCAGTGATACTGGAGTGGCTTGCTATTTCTTTCTCTAGCTCATTTTACAGATGAAGAAACTGAGGCAAAGAGTTAAGTGACTTGCCCACTGTGACATAGCTAGCAAGCACCTGAGGCCAGATTTGAACTCAGGTCTTTCTGATTCCAGGCCCAGAACTCTATCCACTACTCCACCTAATCATCATAATAAATGTTTATTGACTATTTATTGACAATTGATTATCTACTATGTGCCAGGCTCACTGTGTAAAACATTACAGACACAAAGGGAAAACAACAATAATGACCAAAAGCTCTCGAGGGGCTTATAGTGTGTAATGCTGTTCTATGTGCTATGTAGTCGATACATTAATCTTGTCTGAGGCTTCATTTAGAGAAACACTATCCAAGATTGGCAAGGAGATAGCCTGGTTGTACTTTTGTTAGCTTCTGTGGAGGTGAATAGAGAGCTGGACCTGGAAGGGGGGAAGACCTGAGTTCAAATCCAGTCTGAGAAACATTCACCATCTATATGATCCTAGGTAAGCCTCTTAACCTCAGTTTTTTTCCAACTATAAAATGGGGATAATAACAGCACCAATCTCTGAGAGCTTGTGTGAGGGACAAATGAGATAACATTCGTAAAATACTCATGACAGGGCCTGGCACATAGTTGATGCTATATAAATGCTCATTTCCTTCCTTCTTTCGAGTTAGAACACATCTCTGTTCATTTTGGGGGCTGCTCCCCCCTCCCTTCTCAATGGTATGCTGATATATGTTCTAACAAGAGACTCCCCTCCTGAAGCAATTAATGCAGGGGACACTTTTAAGTTTAATTGGCATTATTAACATTCTCTCCATCACTTTCTTAAGTCTAGACAATCAACAAAGCAGTAAACCAATCCTTGATTTGAAGAAGCATTTACTGATTTCTAAGGTGTAAATGTGCACTTTGAAAATTCAACAACTGGCCCTTCTGAACCAGTTTAAGAGAGCTCCAGGACATACTCCCATCCTCAATCTCCATTTTAGGAAATAGAGACAATCTGGAGAATATGCAGAGATGCATAGACTAGCCTGGAGATAAGCCTTGAGATCATATCATGAGAAGATTGGTTGAAGGAAGAGAGCATATTAAGCTGGACAAGAGAAGATTTGGGATATCCCTGTTAGTTGCCTTCCGGCATTTCAAGGGTCTTCTTGGGGAAGAAGAGTGAGACTTGTTCTGCTTGTCCCCAGAGGGCAGAATGAGGAGTAATTGCTAGAAGTGTCAGAGAAATAAATTTAGATTTGGCATAAGAGAAAAATTGCCTATGAAATAACAAAGAAAAAGCCAAGTGGAACAAAGTCAGGAAACACAGGTATGAGTGACAAAGGAAGGCTCATCTGGAGACAAAAAGGAGGGTTGAATAATAAGGGACAGCCTGTGTATTCCATTGGCATCTTTTCAATATTAAGAGAAGAAGAGGAAGCACTTTTCCATCAGTACTGGGTGAATTTAAGGGACATTAACAAGGGATGATCAGGAATGAATGGGCAGCACCCTCCATCATTGGAAAAAATATCCATGTCAATGAAATCACATATCCATTGGAGTGTTTTGAATAAGAAAAATAAAATAAGCTTTTTGTCAAATACAACTACCTAACAGTGGAATCCAGTTGTGTGACCCTGAGTAAGCCATCTAACCTCTGATTGCCTGACAAAAAGATACACAGGAGAAGGAAATGGCAAACTACTCTAGTATCCTTGCCAAGAAAACCCCATGGAAAGCCATCTATGGTCCATGGAGTCATTAAGAGTTGGATATAGCTAAACAACTGAACAACAACAAACAGTAGAATGGGCTTCTTTAAGAGAGTGTGAGTCTCCACTCTTCTGCCACTCCAAGACCTTTAAACAGGGTCCCCCTTCTTGGGGATATATGTTAAAGCAACTCTTATTAAGTCATGGGCTAGACAAGATGGCTCCTGAAGTCTCTGAACACACTGAGATTCTGTGATAAATATGGTAAAACAGAGTCACACAGAGAGAAGCAAGAATGTTTATGAACCTGGAGAAAAATCCCCTTCTTCGTGGTTCCTACAGGGTGTCATATACACTTGAGGACCGTTATCTAATGGAAAAACAGAGAGAGATAGAGCCTTGATGGAAGGGAATCTGGAATCCTGAAAACGGATGAGAACATGGTAAGGAGTAACAATGAGAGACAATTTCCAAGAACAAGGAGGGGACCGCTCTTGTCTCACGCTCTTTGGGCAGGGCAAAGGGGAGCTCTTGCATTCTGATAGAGAATCTCACTGAAGTTAATTTGATGTCATGGATTACTAATAATTGATCTTCCGACATCATGTAGCGAGAATTGGCACATACATTTTGGGCTATTTGGTAGAGGCATCTGGGTGACAAGACCAGACATTTCCCAGCTGTGTGATCCTAGGAAAGTCACTTACCCCCTTTGAGTCTTAGTTTCCTCAACTGTATAATGGGGGTAACGATAGCCCCCACCTCACAGGATTGTTGTGAGAATCCAATGTGCTAATTTCTGTGGGATGCTTTGTGAACCTTAAAAAGGCTAGCGAAGAGTAATAATAATAGTAACTAAGTATATCACCCAGAATAGATGGTTGCTAACTCTGCCTTTATTTAATATGGGCTCTATTCTTCCTCCATGGTGCTTTGGAATCTCTGGACAGTGGGGAGACAGATGCCCGCAATGCCGCACTCTAGTGTGGCTGTATTAGCAGGTTGACGCCAAAGGTGGGATGCCCGTCCATGAATTTTCTCTGTTAATTGCATATCCCGAGTCATGATAAATCACTGCGGTTCCCCTCTGGACACACTGGGGAAAGGAGAGGGAGCCAAAGGCCCCAGCGCATTTGCGAAAGAGCCCTTCTCCAATGCCTAATGATTTTCCGGGCCTCGGCAGAGGGAGGACGTGCATAATTACCAAATTGAGCTTGCAACAGCTCTTCTTTCTCTGAAATGGACACTTGGGTCATTTCGGCTGAAAAATTGGGTTGGGGAAAAATAAATAAATAGAAATTGGCCTCTTTCAGGAAATTATCCTGGAAATTCAATGAGATGAGAGTTCAGGGTTGCTTTATTTCTTTCTTTCTTTTCTGTCTCCCTCTGCCTCTGTCTCTCTGCTGTTACTTAATCACCTCTGTTTGGAGGCCAAGGCCCCACAAGCTGGAAGAGAAAGCTAACACAGGCCAAGCTGAGAGAGTCAGGCAATGAGAAGAGAGGAGAAGGAAGAAGCTTAGTTTCAGGGCTTCATGCTGAGAGAATCTCAACAAGAGTGGGCCACCCAGCTGAGGGGAGATGGAGGGGAATGAGGCTTGGTTTTAATGGGCTGAAAGGAAAATCAGACACAAGAGCAGCAGCAGAAGAAATGGTGTGGCTGCAGCTCTGACCTCTGAGCAGGGCTGACCAGGGGAGTGGGATGGCTCCTCTCTGAGGGTGATCTGTAGAGACTCTCCTGCCCTCTGACTCCCATCCCTAGCCTTACCTCTTAGATGAGGCTGGATTTCCATTTTTTTCCAAAGAGGTTCAAAGCTTTGCTTTTCTCTGTGGGGACACAGGCTCATTCAGTGCCATCTCCTGTCCATCTAGGGCACAAGGACTCATGCACACAAGGTAGCTGGGTGGCATAGAAGATAAAATACTGGACTTGGAACTTCGAGTCAGGAAGACAGGAGTTCAACTCCTCCCTTAGACAATTAGCAGCTATGTGATCCAGGAGAGATCATCTGATCATCTCTCCTAGCCTCAGTATCTTAATCTGTAAAATAGGATAACAATGCCTTCTTCACAGGGTTGTTGTGAGGATCAAATGAGATAATAAAGGCAAGGCTTACTGTGAATCTTAAAACTCTATATAGGGGCAGCTGGGTAGCTCAGGGGAGTGAGAGTCAGGCCTAGAGACAGGAGGTCCTAGGTTCAAACCCGGCCTCAGCCACTTCCCAGCTGCGTGACCCTGGGCAAGTCACTTGACCCCCATTGCCCACCCTTACCACTCTTCCACCTATGAGACAATACACCGAAGTACAAGGGTTTAAAAAAAACGCTCTATATAAATGCTTATTATATTTACATCAGAGGGTAAAGGATTGATAAAAGGGTAGAATGTTGACCCCAAAGTCAGGAAAAGTGACCCTTTGAATTGCAGCATTTCCTGGCCATCCTTTGCTCTCCAGTGGTTCCCAAACTTTTTTGGCCTACCGCCCCCTTTCCAGAAAAAAATATTACTTAGCTCCCTGGAAATTAATTTCTAAAAAAATTTTAATAGCAATTAATCGGAAAGATAAATGCACCTGTGGCCATCACCGCTCTCCTGGATCGCTGCAGCACCCACCAAGGGGCAGTAGCACCCACTTTGGGAATCACTGCTCTACACTGACCATTCTCTTAGAGAGTAATACTGTACCTCATAGCAGCAGGGAGCTGTCCACTCGCCCCTAATTTAGTGGAAGTCTAGCACCATACAAGATTCTTGGCTCAGAGGACCACAATCCCAGCTCAAGCCTTCATCATCTCTTGCTGGACTATTGCAAAAGCCTTTTTTCTGAGTATTTGCTCCCTGACTCTTGATCCATCCTGCATGCAGCTGCCAAAGAGATATTGCCAAAGCACAAGTGTGACTACATCACCACTCCTGTCCTCCAGATAGTCCACAATGGAATCCTATTTAGTATCTAATATGGACTTCTTTGTCATGTTAAAGCCCTTCACCACCTAATTCTAATTTAACTTTTCAAACTTTTTTTATATGCTCCTTTTCATATATCCTATATTACAATACTCTCCCATCTCTTAGTCTTTGTATAGGTTGTGCTCATGTCTGGAATGTCACTCCCTCCCCATTTTTGCCCTTTAGGATCTTAGTTTCCTACAAAATTCAGGTTAAGTACACTTTCTTAGATTTCCTCTGCACCCTCAACTATTGGTGCTGCCCTTCAGCTATTGTGTGTTCAGAAATATTAGATGATAAAGTGAATAGCATGCTAGACCTGGAGTCAGAAAGATCTGAATTCAAATCTGGCTTATATGATCCTGGGCAAGTCACTTAACTTCTGCTTACCTTGATTTCTCTGACTGTAAAATGGGGAAAATATTAGCATCTACCTCCCAGTGTTGTGAGGATCAAATGAGGTAATATTTGTAAACTTTGTAAACCTCAAAGCTCTACATAAATTCTTGCTATTATTATTATGTTTATTTCATATACATTTTATTTATATTTATCTTTGCATATATTCATCATCCCTATAGGATGCAAATTCCTTGAGGACAAGGATGCTTTCATTTTTTTATGTCCCCAGTGCCCAGTACAGTGTCTGGTACATATCTGTCACTTGATGAATGCTTATCAACTGATCAGTATTTTCAGTCCTTCCTTGGGTCTGGACCAAAATGTAATATGATAGCTGGCCATGCAAGTATAGAGTAGAACTTTCATATCTCTTATCCTGGAATTCACTGGAGCTATTAATGCAGCCTTCAACCTCCTTGGGTTTTTTTTTTGATTGCCAAGTCCCATATTTGATTTATAATGAGCTTGCTATCTGGGCTTGCTAAAAAAAAAAAAAAATGGCCACCCTTCCCCCAGTAGCCTGCTATCTAGTTACATATTTCTCAATCTACTGCTTAAGGCAATTGACTTTTTGAACCCAAATGCTGAACTTTACATTTATCCCTATTTAATTTCATACATTGTTTTACCTCATGCAAATCTTGAATGCCTTAGCTATCCTCCCCAGTTTCTTCTCATCTCTTTTAATGGAAGAGGGCTTTGGGCTATCTTCCTGGTGAGTCAGTGCACATAGATTACCTACAGATTGGAAGACTACAGGTTACTCCCATTGCTGCCATTGTGCTTTTCTCCAAAGAATAAACTAACTTGGATTAATTCTCCTTGTTAATACTAAAGCAATTTTACCCAAGATAGCAAGGTTGTGGCCGGTCTTACACGTATCAGCAATAGAACCTCTTTCCCTTCTCCTTAAAAACCCTAGTTGAGTGTTGCCTCCAGGCTCTGAAATGGCAGTTTAAGTGTCCCCAAACTGCCTGGTCTTGCTTCTGAATCTCTTCTGGATTTCCCTAGTTACTATGCTGATAATATAGCTGGTTATTTCTGATATAATCATTCTTTCAAAAGTAAGTGTGTAAACACATGGGAGCCATTTAGTCACTTAATTGTTGAGCATAATTTTTGTTTGTTTTGTCATTTTCAGATGTGTCTAACTCTTCATGCTCTCTTTGGGGGTTTTCTTGGCAAAGACACTGGAGTGGTTCACCATGTCTTTCTCTAGTTCAATTCATAGATGAGGAAACTGAGGCAAAAGAGGACCACATAATTATTAAGTGTTTGAGGCCAGATTTGAATTCAAGGAGATGAGTCTTCTTGAATCAAAGCCTAACACTCTATCTACTGCACTACCTAGCTGCCCATTGCATTTAATATCCTGAAATTAACAGGAATGATAAGAAAATTCTACTATATTTTCCTGATTATCTATAAAGTATCCCCTGTATTACATAGGCATTATGGGGCCCCACTTGTCTAATAAATGGCTATGTGAAACTCCTATATTATATAGATGTGTAAGTGCACCCTTGTATAAAATAAGTATTAGGGGAATCCTATAATACAGAGACATTGTGAAGTGACACCTGCTCAAATAGCTTTTGAGGAATCCCTACTCTATATAGGTATTGTCAAACCCATATACCAGTGGTTCCCAAACTTTTTTGGCCTACTGCCCCCTTTCCAGAAAAAAAAAATATTACCTAGCCTCCTGGAAATTATTATTTTTTAAATTTTAATAGCAATTAATAGGAAATATAAATGCACCTGTGGCCATTACCGCCTCCCTGGATCACTGCAGCACCCACCAGGGGGCAGTAGCGCCCCCTTTGGGAATCACTGCCATATACTGTTCTTCAGAATCATAAAATCTATAAAATCTCAGTAGTGTAAGAGAGTTAAGTGGACATCTAGACTAGCAAGTCCCAGATTCAGAAACCTTTCTACAACAGCACTGATAAACAGCCAGGTATTATAAGAGGACATCTCTATTATACAGATTCTGTGGGAAAATTGTTATATAAAATTGGGGCATTCGTGTGTGTGTGTGTGTGTGTATAGATAATCCTATATCATATGGGCGTTGTATGTATTGCCCTGTATAAAACAGGTTTGGGGTGATTCTTTTTTTTTTTTTATGGAGCTCTTAACAATCTTAGCCCTAATAATGAAAAAAGTGTAAGAACTGCAGTATAACACAGATAAGTGTTGGGTAGTAGTGAGGGGAGGGAATAAGTTCCTGAAATCAACTATATGAAGGGTTCTTATTCTTTCCTTTCTCATGGATTCTTTGGGTGGTCTGGTGAAACCTATAGGCTCCTTTTCAGAATAATATTTTCAAATTCATGAAATAAAATATATGGGATTATAAAGGAATCAAATTGTATTCAGATATAGTTATCAAAATATTTTAAAGTACCTCAGAATAAGAATCCTTGATGTAAGTGTTAGGGATAACTCTCTATGCAGATTTTGAAACAATAAAACTAGAATCCTTCTTATATGCTCCTTGATTAATTGTATTTCTAGAGATATTCAGTACCTGACCCTCAAAATAGATATGAAATATTTCCTGATCCCCTCCCCCACTCTAGCTATTAGTGCCACCCACCCCAATATGAAATTACTATATATTTATTTAAAATATACTTATATATGCATATGTTCTATGTGATTGGAAGCCCCAGGATCATATATCCAGATTTGGTAGGGATCATAGAGGCCAGCTAGCCTAATCTTCCCATTTTACAGATGGGAAGTTGAGGCCCAGAGAGTCTAAGGATGCACAAGAATGTTACAGAAAGTAAGAAGGGGTGGGAAGCCAAGTCCTTTAGCTGAATCCTATGGTTTTCCCCACTGTTCTATTCTCAACTCCTTACTATGTTACTGATTATCTTTGTGACCCAGGACCAGTCCCTTTCTCTCTTTCTGGGTTTCCTTGCCTGGAAAATGAAGGGGTTGGACTAGCTGTAGTCCTTTTCAGGTGTAACACTTGCTAATCCTCCCAAGCTAGGCTCCACAATCCCTTCCTTGCACTGCCTCCCCAGAGAATCTAGGGGTATTAAGGATTCTAGGCTGACCCAGAGCAAGGGAGCTATAGAATAGCAGAGCAGTGACCTGTTTCCATGGCTCAGCCCTTAGGTCTTGGCCCCAGGGACCAGGCAGAGGGAAGATGATTAAAATTGCAATGGGAGTGAATGCAGATAAGAGCACAAGCCAGTCCCAGGCTCCTCTACCTTCAGCCCAAAATAGCACAGAGTCCTTTGGGAAGCAGGGATTGCTGCAAACCAGGGACACTGTGGGAGAGGGGAAGCATTGGGGGAAGGAGGAGGCAGAATGACAGTAGGGCCCTTTAAAGGAAGCAAAGGAGCAAGGACAGGAAGTAAAATAAGAAGTTAACACTGTGAGTCCACATTGGGGCAAGGGATAAGGAGCCCATGACAGGGTTGGAAGGAAGGGGAAAAAAAAGAACAAAGACCAAACTTGCCAAAAACCTTCAGAAGGAAATTTCTCAGGATCATAAGTCATAATTTCCTATTATGCTTTAAAGTATGCAAAGCACTTGCCATCTCTTATCTCATTAGAGCCTCATACTGTTGTCTTGTCTTTTTTCCTGCCAGTGGACTTAGATGACTCTGAAAGAGAGTAAGGCAGACAATTTTACCTCACTTAAATGCAATTCAAATAAGTTGAAACATCATCGCAATGGGTCCTCTTTGAAAATGAAGGATGAGGAGCAGCTAGGTAGCACAGTGGAAAGAAATCCAGACCTAGAATATGGAGGTTCTGAGTTCAAATCTGGCCTCAGACATTTCCTAGCTGTGTGACCCTGGGCAAATCACTTAACCCTATTTGCCTAGCCATTGCTTTACTGTTTTAAAGTTATTATGACAAAAAGTAAGGGTTAAAGAAAAATGAAAGATAAACAAGAGAGTTTTGCAGATAACCCTGTAAAGCAAACACTAAAGGTATCAAATAGGTAATAAAAACTCAGGGAAGTCATATAGGATCATCTTTTGAGAGTTGGAACAACAACAACAACAACAACAACAACAATGACAATGACAATGGCATTTATAGCATTTTAAAACTTGCAAAATGTTTTATATATGTTATCTTATTTGATCCTCATGACAATCCTGGGAGGTTGTTGCCATTTTTTGTCCCCATTTTACATATGAGGAAACTTAGTCACCAGGAGATTATATGACTTTCAGGCAAACACAGCTAATAAGGGACTAAGGCAAGATTCAAACTTAGGTCTTCATGACACCAAGTTTATGTACTGGGCCACTTAGTTGCTGAAAGACATCTTAGAGGTCATCAATTCCAACTGTCCATCTTACAAATGAGGAAACTGAGACCCAGAGGGATGGTAAGTGATTTTCTAAAGGCCATGCTGCATCTGAAATGGGATTTGAATTTGACTCCCATGGTAGCACTTGTTCTAATGTAAAATGACTTGCTAATGGACACACAACTAATGAGCATCAGATTCCATATTTGAACTCAAGTATTTTTTTTAACTTCAGGTCTAGCATTCTTTGTCATGCTGGTTTTAGACAAGGATTATAAGAGAGCTAGAAAGAAATTTTAGATATCTCATTCAACCCTCTCATTTAACTGATGAGAAAACTGAGGGCGATAGTTATAGGACTGGCCCACTGTCACACAGGTATTGTGACCATTGATCCAGAACTTTCAGCCAATCTTCAGAGGTCTTCTAGGCCAATTCCTTTCCTTTTATAAGTAAGGGAACTGAGATTCAGGGAGGTTGAGCCCTGTCCAAAGTGACACAGATAATGATAAATAGTTAGGATTTGAACCCATTTACTCTGCCTCCAGAGTCAGTGTTCTTGAGGGGCAAAACCTGAATTAGGTCTTGAGTGTTTTTGTCTCCAAATTTAGGACTCTTTCTCTACTGAAACTCATCTTTCTTAACATACCAACTGGCAAAATAGAGGTAGCTAAAAAGTAAACCACTAGCCAGAAACAAAGCAACCACCAAAAGTCTATGAAATTTGTCTTCAGGAGCCCCACCTCTTTTTTCTCATAAAAAATTGCATTATGATGCTCTTCTTCAAATTAATCCATCTTTTGCATATAAAAAGAAAACATCTACTCAGACTTCCTCCAACTCTTTCTTGCCCCAAATTGTTATAAAATGAAAAGGGATCAGTCTTCACCCTTCTTGACCTCTATAATCTTTGCCACCATTGCCTGCTCTCTCCTCCTGGCTTCTCTTTTGCTTCAGCATCCACAGGTTTCCATTGGTAGTCCACTGACTGGGGCATCATCTTTTCTATGCCTTTGATGGATCATCCCCCATAGAGGTCCTCCTAACTATGGGTGTTCTCCAAGATTGGGTCCTGGGCCCTCTTCCCTCTTCTCTCTACATCTTCTCTCTCAATGACTTCGTCAGCTATCATATAACCAATGAAGGTCCATACATCTAACCATTCCCTGTCTCCTGAGCCTCAGCTCTAGCTGCTTGATTGGCAGATAATTTCTTTTTTTCTTTCCTAAGCCCTTACCTTCCATCTTAGAATCAATACTATGTATTGGTTCTAAAGCAGAAGAGTGGTAAAGACTAGGCAATGGGGGTTAAGTGACTTTCCCAGGGTCACACAGCTAGGAAGTGTCTGAGGCCATATTTGAACCCAGGACCTCCCATCTCTGGGCCTGGCTCTCAATCTACTGAGCCACCCAGCTGCCCCCAATTGGCAGATAATTTCACCCAGGGAGGTGTAGTATCCTCAGAAACTAACAGTAAATTTTCACTATGAGTATGTATACCTCAAACTTCTTCCAACATTACACATCAATTAGGGTTTGAGTTGACTATTTTATTGACTGTCTAGACTTAAGAAAATGAAGGAGGAAACTATCAAAAATGATTATTTAAACCGTATATATATATATATATATATATATATATATATATATATATATATATATATATAT
>NC_058132.1:68581164-68592143 GCF_016433145.1 Gracilinanus agilis
TGTGTGTGTGTGTGTGTGTGTGTGTGTGTTTTAAGAAAGTGCCTTTACTATGGGGAATTCTTCAGAAGAGGTAATATGACAGTTCAATATCGCACAGTCATTTAAAGAATTTGCTCAAGGAATTTCAACTTCCTCCATGAAGAAATGACTTCATAGAATGACCACTTTGTTGACTTGAAAAAGATTAGGAATTTTCTTACACATCAAAATAGAAAGTTTTGATTCTGTAGAAATTTTATCATTTTGAGGAGAATTGGAAATCTTGAAACTAGCCTGGATAAAATAAATATATATCATCCTATTCTTTATTTTACAAAATGGATGATGAAATTATTTTTATAAAATGTCTGGTTTAATTGTATGTGCAGAATTTCAATTTTTATTGGTTTACATTGACATGAGATTATGTAGAACATCCACTTTCTTTACGAAATCCATTCCATAAAAAATCATTTTCAGGACTTATTTACAAAGGATGAGAATATATTAATTCATATATGTTATGCATAGAAGTTTTCATGGAAAATCTACCTACCCAGATGAAAATACCTACATATCTTTCTAGAAACTGAAACTAGAGTTCCCTCAAAACATTATTTGATTCTTTTAATTTCTTCTCAGTAGAAGGGATTTCCTGTTTTATCAATTTTACTTGTGACCATAGGCAATAACAGTGTATTCTTAAAGTGAATTTGTTACTTGTATATCTGGATTCTAGATAGAACATATCAAATCAGTCTTCCAATCTTCATAGATTCACCGCCAGATAATCAGGAGTGTTACTGATGTCATTAAAAAATTCCCCATAATACTTTTAAATTTCTTTTCAGAAAGAAACTTTAATAAGTTTTTGTTCATGGATAAGTAAACACTAGTCCCAAGTGCAGGGTCAAGATTTGATAAGATTGAGTCAAGTAAGAAGGTGACAAAAACAAACAAAAGTTGTGGAAATCAGGACTTTGTCATGTCTAAAGAGCTCTACTCCACTCTTGGAACTGGCTTGCATAAAATTCATTGTCACCAATGTTAAGCTATAGTGCATCTAGATAATCCATGAATTGTGTCATATTCAGTTGCCTAATTTGAAAGTTGGTGTGGCCAGGTGATTCTAAATGACAATATTATGCTACCTAACATCCTTTTTTCAAAGGCACTGTTATATATATATATATATATATATATATATATATATATATATGTATACACTCCAGGTGCAGATAGGTAGTACAGTGGATAGAATACTTGACCAAGAGTCAGGAACCATTTTCCCGGGTTCAAATCTGGTCTCAGGTACTTACTAGCCAGGTGTCTCTGGACAAGTCACTTAATCTTGTTTGCCTCAGTTTCTCATCTGTAAAATAAATTGGAGAAGGAAATGGCAAACCTCTCCAGGGTCATTGCCAAGAAAACCTCTAATGGGGTCATGAAGAGTTGGGCGTGATAGAAGCAACTGAACAACAATACGTAGCAGTCATTATGTGAAGCATTTTTCAGATATTATCTCATAAGTCTTTCAGAATAACACTGTAAGGTAGGGACTATTGTAATCTTCATTTTACAGCGGAAGAAATTGAGGCAAAGAGAAGTTACAGGACTATGTAGTTTGTGTCTGAGGCAAGATTAGAATTCAGGTCATGGGCCCAGCACCTTCTCCACTCCATTACCTAACCTCAAAGGTCGGCAACCTTTTTGGCCGTGAGAGCCATAAATGCCTGCTGAAGGAGGAGGATGGAGGTGGAAGATGCTGGAATATGGGGCTGAAGGGCCCCCTGGGGCACATCCTGGGGCTCTGCCCAGACTGGCCAGTCGGGAGGTGGAGTCAGATATGGCTCAAGAGCCATACGTTTTTGACCCCTGACCTAACTGCTACTCCCTAAAAGGGAAAGAAATCTAGAATTAATTTAGAAAGCTACATGAAGTTGAATCTGCAGCTTTCCTGACCAGTGGTCCTCCAGTCTTTGGTTGATGGGGATCTCACTACCTACTGAGGTAGCCTATCCTATCCATTCTTTGATTCCTTTGTTCATAGAAAGATTCCTGAAAACCCTGGATGTTTGGGGATTTTCAAAAGAAACTTCAGAGATGGTCAAGGCCAACCCCCTCATTTTACAGAAAAGGAAACTGAGGCTGAGAAAGGGAGAAGGGTTTGCTCAAAGTCACATGCATGAGTCAGGGGCAAAGCGAGGACACCAGACCGTATTTCCCCACCTAGAACACGGCCTCTGCTAAGGGTGGTCTCCACATGGACCACATCCCAATCCTGGCCCCTTGCTTTTTGCTCAGGCTTCCTTCTCCGTCCGTCCTCCACCCGTGGGTCTGGCAGTAACGAGGGCCAGACCGTGGAGGGCCTCTGGGGGGGGGCTCTGTTGTCCTAAGTCAGTGCCACCCCAGGAATGAGCCTCAGAGCCCTGATGGAAATCGGTGCTGTGGATCTGGGGCATTCACAGGTCTCCAGAACCCCGAGGGATGTGCTGTTAACGGGTGTTAATCATGTGCATGGCAAGCTTGTTGGTTCTGTTCTTCCACCCACTTGCTTCTCCAGGGTTCCCAGGGGCTAAAGTCTTACACTTGCCCAGGGCAGAACCCAGTGTAAGCACTCGAGAAATGCTTATTGACCTAAGCTTGATGAAAAGACTCTGCCTGCCTGCTTTGGGGATCCTCCATGAGCCCGAGCCTGACAAGGTGGGCAGCCCAGTCAATCCATCCCTATTTTGTGGCCCTGTTTCTTAGAGCAGGGAGTGGCATTCCAGGCCTCCGTGGATCATTTTGCTCTGACTTCCCAACGAGGCAGAGGGACGGGGACTGCAAGAGGTAGGGGGAGAGGGGGCTTGGCTTTCTCTTGCTTGTTAACAGAAATCTCCAGGCCTCTCTGCTCGGAGCTCCTGTTGTTTTCCTGATCTAATTAGCAGTAAGGAGAATTAAACTCCACACTCTGACACTGGGCCTCCTCCCCCTTGAGAGCATTCCAGCTCTAATACTGTTTAAATATGAAACAGTTCCTGTCCTCCTTGCAAGAGGCAAGGAGGCATAAACTATGGACGAGAGCGGTAATTACCACCTCTGATTAAGCAGAGCTAGTTATTAAAAAAATAATTATTATTTTAAAACACCAACTTACCAACGGGCCAGGTTTATTTTTTTAAAGGGGCAAAGACCCCTGGATTTGCGGGGAAGATCCTGGCTTCAGCCTCCTCCCCTTTCTGTCTTTCGATGATCCGTCTGACAAGGAATTATCGGATTTTGAGCTGGAAGGAGCCAGGAGATGAGGAGCTCATCTGGTCCAAACCCTTCATTTCTTGGGTAATGAAGCTGAGGCCCGAGGAGGTTAAGAGACTGGCTGAAGATCATGGAGAGACAACAGTTAAGTAGAAGGACTGGGAAGTACTGTTTCTAATTGAAGGACTTTCCCTACAATACTCGACTGAATCTCCCAATATATTTCTATGGTTTTAAAATGTTCCCTGGTGGGACAGTTAAGGGGCACCATGGATAGAGCACCAGGGCTGGAGTTCAAATCTGACCTCCAACATTTCCTAGCAGTGTGACCCTGGGCTAGTCACTTAACCTCCATTTGTCTGGTCCTTGCCCTTCTGTTTACTAAGACACAAAGTAAGGGGTTAAAAAAAAAAAAACAAAAAAACTCCTGGGCACTTCATGTCATTTCTCTCATTTGAGCCTCAATATAGTTCAACAAATTTTTATTTGATGCTGGCTATATGATTAGTCATATGGTAGGTCCTGCCCTCAAGGACCATATTGTCTATGGTGCTGATGGCAAACCTATGACATGCATGTCAGCACTGACATGTGTAGCCATTTTCAATGACACGCAGCCACATGTGGCCACATACAGAGAAGTCTGGGGCAGCATGCTGAGGATGAAACATTTGCTGTAGTGTAGTGTAGACGCTCTGTGCACTATAGATGACCATTCTACCTATATTGATTTACCTATTTTGATTCATTAAATAGTTCTATATTACAATTATACATTTCTGTTATTTAAACTATAAATATCATGAAATTATGGGTTTTTTCTCAAAGTGACACACCACCCGAGTTATGCTTGATTTTTTGGTGACTTTTGACACACCAAGCTCAAAAGGTTGCCCATGACTGGTCTATGAGGAAGGTGCCACTGGGATGGTACTACAGGGAGGGCATCCAGAGAAGAACATACAAAGCAAAACATAATCTTACGACAACTTTGTTGAGAGTGGCATGATAGACATTATTGCCTGCATTTTGCAGATGATTAAAATTGGAAGTCCAGTGGTTATGACTGACCCATGCTCATACAGCTATCGTGTCCTTTAGTGGGACTCAAATCTGGGTCTTTTAGAATCTGGGCTCAACACTAGCCACCACACCAAGCCGTCTCTCCCACCCAGAAGCCATCACATCTGTGGGAGAGGAGCCAGGGTCCTTGACCCCAAAGAGGCATGGTTTACTAAGGAAGACAAAAATAACATCAACAGAGCTACCAGGAATGGGTTGCTGCTCTTGTTTAATTATGTCTGACTTTCTGTGGCTCCATTTGGGGTTTTCTTGGCAAAGCTAGTGGAATGGTTTGCAATTTTCTTTTCCAGCTCATTTTACAGATAAGGAAACAGAGGCAAAAATATTGAGTGACTTGCCCAGCATCTCTCATCTAGGAAGTATCTAAGGCCGGATTTGAACTCATGAAGATGATCCTGGAAGGTTCCCCATTTTCTTCTTCAGCTCATTTTATAGATGAGGAAACTGCAGCCAACAGAGTTAAATGACATGCAGGCATGATTTGAACTCAGGAAGATGAGTGTTTCTGACTCATGTCTGGCTCCATCTACTGTGCTACCCAGCTAGCAGAAATGTACTGTGCATCATTATCCGTATTCTTTAAAAAGAAAAGGGCATGCAGCCAGGTTGGTTAAACATGGTTAAAGGCTTCCTGGAGTAAATGGCTTTGGACTGTGATTACTTTTAGAAGGAAGGAGATGGATGGATGGAAGAAAGGTTTTTGATGCCAGTGGAATAGCTTCTTCTGAGGCTTGGATTACTGTAGGAGGTAAAGAAACAGATTCATTATGTACCTCCCCCTCCCCTACTGCCCTCTGGAAAGCCCTAATTAAGACAAGGTTTCCAGGGTCCCCCAAAGGCTTACATTTTATTGGGCTGACCCCTTTAGGCTTTTTGCTGGCTCCAGAAGAAGGCAAAAAAAAATGGCTAGTAGATCATTGGAATGAGACCCAGAGTTTATTTTGAATTATTGGTAGATTTCTATATGCTATGGCATCTAGGTGGCATAAACAGTTAAAGTTCTGGGCCTGAAGTCAGGAAGATCTGAATTCAAATTCAGCCTTGGATACTTACTTGCTATGTAAAGTCAGGCTGGTAATTTAAACTCCATCTTCCTCAGTTTTCTAGACTATGAAATGTAGATAATAGCTACCTCCCAAAGTTATTGTGAGGATCAAATGAGATGATTTTGTAAAGCACTTGGGCTTGGCAAAGAGTAGGCATTAAATAAATAGTTGCTCTTATTATTGTTATTGTAATTTATTATTATTATTATTATTATTATGATACATTGGAAGTTAATTTGTCCCCAGGCATCTTAATTTAAGCTAAGCATCTTGTGTTTCCCGGGCTATTAGGATACAACAACACTAAAATGAATATATTTCTTGTCTTCCAGGAGCTTACATTCTACTAATGTTTACAACACGTACACCAAGAAGTAAATAGAAAATATGTACAAAGTTAGTAAAAAAATTCCAATGTGTAAGTGAGGGGAGTGCCAATAATGGAGTTAAATGAAACAGAGTGGGCAGGGATTAGGAAATATCTTATATAGAATGTAGTACTGGAGTTGACCCTTGAATAGAGCCATGGAATCCAAGAGGGAAAGGAGACATGGGAGACCTCTGAAAGGACATGGAAATGGGAGACATTCTCTCTTCCCAGTCAATGGTCAGAGGGCAAGTAATCCTATTATTCCTCTAAGTTAAACATTGACCACTTCCAGGTGACCTCTATTCAAATTTGCATACCCTTTAGAAAGAGTGACCCGTGATTTGCTCAATCAACAGAATGTTTAATAAGTGGTAAACACTGGGTACTGTAGACAGCACAAAAGTATTTTATTAGAATTAAAGTCACTCACATTATAGTGTGAATCAGTGGAACATCCTTTTGAGAGTGAGCTCTAAGTAGGGCAGGGAAAGAAGATACTTCTGTCATGGAACTGGCAGAGGTGGGGGGGATCAGGGTAGGAGTAATGATTACCTAAGAAAGGGAAAGCCAGGTAGAATTTACATGTGGCTTATGGGCAGTCGAGAGTAATTGAAAGGAAGAGATGATAGGAAAAGGGAGATAGGAAAGAAAAATGAGAAAACACCACTCTATCATTTTACTTTTACCACCGAATCGTCAATTTTCTCTTCAGATGATGCTATTGGATTTGCTAAAGCTTCCTGGTTTCTGCAAACAATCCCAGTATGACATGATTTTCAGTTCCTTCTTGCTTGAATATTCTTATGGCTCTCAAGTCTCACTGGGAAGGCTCTCCTTAGGCATGTCTGTATTATAAAGTTCTTTTGGAATCCTCCCCTTTCTGACATACTCTGAATGTCAGTTGTTCATTGATTTTTGCATGGGTTTTTAAACAAATCTAGCTACTATTTTCAGCTGAATGCTCTTAACATAATATTTTTTGCTTCCTTGCATAGGTAACAAAAGTAAGAGTACAGATACATTGGTTCCACAATTGTTGATAAGATAAAAAAAAAGCTGGCGGATCTGTTCCATTTTGCATCTACGTGTTACCCTCTGATTTCATCTTCAGGTGATAATAATGATGATTGGACTTACATGGATGTCATGACTACCTATATGCATTCTTGCTTCAGGGACTTTTTAGTGCTTTTTGAGAAGATATGACTCATAGCCTTCTGCCAAAATCCTTTGAAATATTTTGTAAATGACCTTGAAAGTATTGTGTTGACTTTGGCTGTCACATTTCTGCCAGGAAGGAAATCATAAATCAAAAATTCTTGACATCTCAGGTATTGGGAACACCTAGTCCAAGTCTTACCTGAACAAAGATTCTGAAACCTGCCTGAGAAGTTATCAATCATCCACTTTTTGCCTTGTGCTACTAGAAAAAAGGAACAAACCCTTCTGAGGGCAGCCCCTTCCACTCTGCATTAATTCCAATCTTTAGGATGTTTTTCCTTATGTCGACCCCCAATTGATGTTCCTCTGCAACTTTCATCCAACTTCTGCCCTCTGGGTCCAAGGATAATAAACCAGGTTTCTTTTTCACAAGATAACTTTTCATATCCCTGAAGACATTTATGCCAATTCTGTTCCTGCAACCCCACACCATCCCCAAGTCTTTTTCCTCTGGACAATTTTCCCATCCCCTCCATCTCCAGGGTACCTAGGTAGTGCAGTGGATGGATTATTGGCCTTGAAATCAGAAAGCCTTGAGTTTGGATCTTTCTTTAGATACTTACTTAGCTATATTTGGTACCAAACAAGTTACTTAATTCTCTGAGCTTCAGTTTCCTCATCTGTAAAATGGCGATAATAATAGCGTGTACCTGGTAGGGGATCAAACAAGATAGTCTATGAGTAGTATTTTGTAACCTCAGTTTTATTTAAATACCAGTTGAGAATTATTATTATGAGAAAGAGAAGGCCAACTTGCTCACAGATTTGCATTTATTTGTTAAGCACCTACCATGTTCCAGGTATCCTCCTCCTCATTATTATTGTTATTACTCTAATACCTCTCCTGAAGATTACCAATAGTGGCTCTTTAGTTATATAGATTTTTGGAGATAGAATAACACGTCAGATTGGGGCCAATTGGAAAGAGGAAATGAGAAGGATTCTTAAAATATAGCAGATGATCTGGGAAGTTTCTGGCAGGTAGACCTGTGGGAAGTCAATGCAGCTTCAAGTGAGAATGGGCAAGTAGAACATGAAGACCACTGGTAAAAGATCGCCCACTCACAATCTCCTGAGAGCCCAGTCACCTCCCCCTACTCTAAACTTCCTGTTAATTAGCTTCATCTTAGAGCAGATTGTGGAGCAGAGATCCCTGCACAGGTGGAAGTCTAACTAGGGACCCCTAAAGTCCCTTCCAACTCAGAGACTGTGTGATTTTTGTGACAAGCTTCCTGCTGTCGGTCTGCCTAGATCTCTGCAGGTTGGTGGCTGTTGTGCTCCCTGGGTACCCCAATCACCTGCCAACATGTTCCCCTCCTGGGCCTTTCCCGATCACCTGCCCTAGTTCAGCAGGCTTGTCTACTTTCTGGTTCCCAGGTGTCTCTGATCTGACACACTTTCTGCATGTCAACAGGAAATTCCCTTTGGACAGGAATAAACAGTTTTCAAAAGAATTACAAACCATTAACAACTGTCTGAAAAAAAAATGCTCCAAAAGACTAATGAGAGAAATGCAAATAAAAGAAACATTGAGGTTTCCCC
The DNA here is from genome assembly GCF_016433145.1 of Gracilinanus agilis. NCBI lineage: Eukaryota > Metazoa > Chordata > Mammalia > Didelphimorphia > Didelphidae > Gracilinanus > Gracilinanus agilis. The sequence continues at coordinate 68,589,643 of NC_058132.1, forward strand.
TCATACTCATCTAATTGGTGAAGAGGATAAAAGATGGAAATAGTGGTGGGAAGAAAGGAACATTAACAAACACTCACAGGTAGTTAGGTGGTACAGGGGACAGAGTGATACCTTAGAGCAGTGATTCCCAAAGTGGGCGCCACCGCCCCCTGGTGGGTGCTGCAGCGATCCAGGGAAGTGGTGATGGCCACAGGGGCATTTATTTTTCCCATTAATTGTTATTAATATTAAAAAAAATTAATTTCCAGGGGGCTAAGTAATATTTTTTTTTCTGGAAAGGTGGCGGTAGGCCAAAAAAGTTTGGGAACCACTGCCTTAGAGTCAGGAAGACCTGAGTTCAAAAACAAGTAGTAGCTGTGTGATCTTGGGCATGTAATTTAATCTTTGTTTTCCTCAGTTTACTCAACTGTAAAAGGGAGATAAAATGAGATAAGTTCTCTAAAGCATTCAACACAGTGGCTGGCACATAGTAGAGGGCATATAAATGTTAGCTATTATTATTGTTATTATTACAGTCTGACCAATCTGAAAAACAATTAAAAATTATGTGATAAAAGTCACTACCCTCTGGCCCAGTGATCTTTCAATCACCTATGTATCCCAAAGTATCCCAAAGAATGTAAGACATTATTGTATAACAAAATAGTAATAGTAGCATTTTTGTGGTAATTAAAAAGCAAAAACAAAAAAACTAGAAATGAAATATATATCCATTGGAAAAAAGATTGACCATATCATGGACTATAAATATAATGTGATATTATTATGTGTTAAGAAAATGAGGAATACCCGGAATTCAGAGAAAGTGGGAAGAATTATATGAAGTTGTATAATTAGAAATCTTGTACCTCTGGACTTCATCTCCGGGCATCCCTTTCCCTTCTTCCCCATGTTTGTGTCCTTATGTAATGTTTATAAGTTTGCTGTAACTCCATCTCTCTCTCTTTTCCTGTGTATGAGGCTGGGTTGGCTCCCTTTTTGTTCTAGCTTTTTACTTTCCTTTTAGCTTCAAGTTATTATTAATAAATGTATTAAATATAGTACTTGTAGTATTTGAATATTAATTTTAAATCTTACAAAGTGATGCAGGGTGAAGAAAGCAGGACCAGGAGAACAAGATACAAAATGACTACAATGATGCAAATGAATAAAGCATTAGAAGACAGATAGACTCAGATCAAATGCCAGTATTGGTTCATTCCTAGGACAGATGGGAGTGCTGGACACAGAGTTAGGAGAACTTGTTCAAATCTTGACTCTCCCACTTATTACCTATATGACCTCAAGTCACTTAACCTCTCTCCATCTTAGTTTGTGAGGTGGGTATGGCTTTGTGACCAACCCCATTTGGGATTTCTTGACCGAGGTACTGGAGTGATTTGCCATATCCTTCTCCAGTTTATTTTACAGTTGGAGAAACTGAGGCAAACAGGGTTAAATGACTTGCCAACTTGGGTCACGAGGCTAATGAAATGCCTGAGAATGGATATGAACTCAGGAAGATGAGTATTCCTGACTAAGTCTGGTGCTCAACACACTGTACCCCTTAGCTGCCCTGCATTTTATTGTCTTTGCAAAGGGAGGGGAGTTGAACTACATATTTTTGGACCTCTAAATCTATGTTCCTATAGTCTTATGATAAGGATGAAACATTTTTTCTCTCTTTTTCTCTCAGTAGGTGAAAGGTTGAGGGAGGTACAGATACAGAAAGCTGGCCCAGAGGGACAACTAATGCATCTTGTGTGGGTTGATTTTGTTTATGTATATCTCTTTCTTGGTTGGTTTTGCTTAAGTATATTTCTGTCTTAGGTACAAAACTAGGGAGGAGGGGGTGATCTAGGAGGAGAATACATCAGGAAGTGATTAGCATGAAAAACAAGAAAAGAGAAAAAAAAAACCCTCTGCCTTCTTCCCTTATAGGATCTGGAATCCTCAGTTACCCAATCCTCTTCTAATCCCAGGAAGTCCAAGTGCCTGGCCAGGGGCTTCTTGGACCAGGCTTTGTCTCTAACAATTGTTTAACTTCTTAGGCTATTTTGCAGCTTTTTCCAGATAAGATGCTACTTTCTCCCTCATTGAGTTGCCCTTTGATCCCTAATTAGCAAATTCTGGTTAAAGCTTGTCTGTAAAATGATGGGGTCAGACTAGGTCTTGTCTAGGATCTCTTCCAGCTTTAAACCCACTGATCCTAAAACCTGTATGAAGTGATACAGAGAGAAAAAAAGCAGAAGCAAGAAAACAATATCCACAATGACTACAACAATGTAAATCAAAATAACAATGAAAATAAAGCTCAATGTGGTGTAATTATCATGACTAATCTTGTCTGGGAAAAAGAGATGAAGAAATGCTTGCCTTTCTTTCTTTGAAGAAGTAAGGGGCTATAGGTGTAGAATATACTTTTGAGAATATGCTTTCAATAAACCAGTAATTGTTTTCCTCCCTCCCTCCCTCTCTCTCTCTCTCTCTCTCTCTCTCTCTCTCTCTCTCCCTCTCTCTCT